>NC_053024.1:459146822-459349017 GCF_003073215.2 Triticum urartu
CTGTCGCCTGCCCGCCTCCTCCCCCGCCCACACCCATGGCCGACGAGCATCGGTGTGCCGGAGACGCTGGAGCTCCGCCGCTACTGCCTCCCTGTGCCGCCGGGCTGCCGTCTTCCACGCAACTGGAAGATCGACGCGGACGGCTACGCGACGCCGGGTCCTGGCGCGACGGAGGAGGAGCTCCGCAACCACAGCGGCGGCCGGCACAATATCGAAGGCCGGAAGCGGTTTTGGTGTGGGAAGGACTATTGGGAGGTCATGGCCGCCTTCCGCCTTGCGGCGGCCGGCGAGACCCCCGACCTGACGGGCTACAGCGGCCGTCTTCGCGCACCGCCTCCACCGCACGATCGCCACAGACGTGGCGGTGGCCATGGTGTGCACCCGGCACCGGCGCCCGCGCCGGCCGCCCCTCCCTCGCCGCCGGGGATAGACTTGCCGCCGGAGCAGGTCATCCTCCGCGAGGACGGCGATCCGGATGACACGCCGGGGTACCACGTGGCCGTACGGGCGTCGGAGGCTGCAGCGGCGGCGGCGGAGGCGATGGAGGCCGCCGAGATTGCGGCCGCAATCCAGGCGGCGCAGCAGGCGGCGATGGCGGCGCTGGAGTGGCAGCAGGAGTAGGAGCAGGCGCCGGCGGAGGAGGAGGATTCCGACGACGATCCGGTGGACTGGGACGACCTCGCCAACCGGTCCAGCAGCAACGATGACGGCGGCGACGGCCCGGCCGTGATTGACCTCGTTGATAGCGACAACGAGTAGTTTTTTTACTGTGTTTTTTATTTAATTTGGTTATGTCGTTGTAAGCCTAAGTAGTAGACTTTATGTATGAACTTGTAATCATTGAGTTCGCTCGACTATGTAAAATATTTTATCTATGTTGAATGAAATTTAAGTGAAATTTCTTTTGTCCATTTCATTCGAGAGTTTTGATTTGATGATGAATTTGTACACGAAAATATGCTAAAACATAATAAAATAGTAAGGACGCTAAAGTACGTGATTGCATGCATGTAACAGAACAAAATTTTGCGAGTGTGTGTGCATCCCGAATGTAGTCCTACACGCACGATATGAACGAAATCAGACAGGAAACACATGTCGCTCAGTGTGTGTCCGGACATCGGTGTAGGGTACTTTAGCATAGGAAACCCTAGAAAATGCGTCCAGGGTTAAAAAATTGCGAGAATTGGCGTGGGTGCTGTGGATGGTGATGGCAGCGTGTGGAAAAAGTGTCGTGACGTTTGACGGAGTAGAAAAAAAACCGTAGTTGGGAACCCACTCCCCGGCAGACCGAGAAGTAGCTGGTTGCACTGGGGCTACGTGATCGCATGCATGCAATTGCACCAAAGTGTGCGTACATGTGGGCATGGCCAACGTAGGCCCCCACGCAAGGTTGGAACGAAAACGGACGTTGCGTCACGTCCGGGCAGTGTTTTTGCGATTTTCGATCTGGAAAACCCTAGAAAATGCGTCGAGCGCCGGAAAAATACGAGAATTGGCGTGGGTGCTGTGGATGATGATGGCAACGTGTGGAAAAAGTGTCGTGACGTTTGACGGAGTAGAAAAAAAACCGTAGTTGGGAACCCACTCCTCGGCAGACCGAGAAGTAGCTGGTTGCACTGGGGCTACGTGATCGCATGCATGCAATTGCACCAAAGTGTGCGTACATGTGGGCACGGCCAACATAGGCCCCCACGCAAGGTTGGAACGAAAACGGACACAAAACGGACGTTGCGTCACGTCCGGGCAGTGTTTTTGCGATTTTCGACCTGGAAAACCCTAGAAAATGCGCCGAGCGCCGGAAAAATACGAGAATTGGCGTGGGTGCTGTGGATGGTGATGGCAACGTGTGGAAAAAGTGTCGTGACGTTTGACGGAGTAGAAAAAAACCGTAGTTGGGAACCCACTCCCCGCCAGACCGAGAAGTAGCTGGTTGCACTGGGGCTACGTGATCGCATGCATGCAATTGCACCAAAGTGTGCGTACATGTGGGCACGGCCAACATAGGCCCCCACGCAAGGTTGGAACGAAAACGGACACAAAACGGACGTTGCGTCACGTCCGGGCAGTGTTTTTGCGATTTTCAACCTGGAAAACCCTAGAAAATGTGCCGAGCGCCAGAAAAATAAGAGAATTGGCGTGGGTGCTGTGGATGGTTATGGCAACGTGTGGAAAAAGTGTCGTGACGTTTGACGGAGTAAAAAAAACCGTAGTTGGGAACCCACTCCCCTCAAACCGAGAAGTAGCTGGTTGCACTGTGGCTACGTGATCGCATGCATGCAATTGCACCAAAGTGTGCGTACATGTGGGCACGGCCAACATAGGCCCCCACGCAAGGTTGGAACGAAAGCGGACACAAAACGGACGTTGCGTCACGTCCGGGCAGTGTTTTTGCGATTTTCGACCTGGAAAACCCTAGAAAATGCGCCGAGCGCCGGAAAAATACGAGAATTGGCGTGGGTGCTGTGGATGGTGATGGAAACGTGTGGAAAAAGTGTCGTGACGTTTGAAGGAGTAGAAAAAAACCGTAGTTGGGAACCCACTCCCCGGCAGACCGAGAAGTAGCTGGTTGCACTGGGGCTATGTGATCGCATGCATGCAATTGCACCAAAGTGTGCGTACATGTGGGCACGGCCAACATAGGCCCCCACGCAAGGTTGAAACGAAAACGGACACAAAACGGACGTTGCGTCACGTCCGGGCAGTGTTTTTGCGATTTTCGACCTGGAAAACCCTAGAAAATGCGCTGAGTGCCGGAAAAATACGAGAATTGGCGTGGGTGCTGTGGATGGTGATGGCAACGTGTGGAAAAAGTGTCGTGATGTTTGACGGAGTAGAAAAAAAACCGTAGTTGGGAACCCACTCCCCGCCAGACCGAGAAGTAGCTGGTTGCACTGGGGCTACGTGATCACATGCATGCAATTGCACCAAAGTGTGCGTACATGTGGGCACGGCCAACGTAGGCCCCCACGCAAGGTTGGAACGAAAACGGACACAAAACGGACGTTGCGTCACGTCCGGGCAGTGTTTTTGCGATTTTCGACCTGGAAAACCCTAGAAAATGTGCCGAGCGCCGGAAAAATATGAGAATTGGCGTGGGTGCTGTGGATGGTGATGGCAACGTGTGGAAAAAGTGTCGTGACGTTTGACGGAGTAAAAAAACCGTAGTTGGGAACCCACTCCCCGGCAGACCGAGAAGCAGCTGGTTGCACTGGGGCTATGTGATCGCATGCATGCAATTGCACCAAAGTGTGCGTATATGTGGGCATGACCAAGGTAGGCCCCCACGCAAGGTTGGAATGAAAACGGACACAAAACGGACGCTGCGTCACGTCCGGGCAATGTTTTTTCGATTTTCGACCTGAAAAACCCTAGAAAATGCGCCAAGCGCCGGAAAAATACAAGAATTGGCATGGGTGCTGTGGATGGTGATGGCAACGTGTGGAAAAAGTGTCGTGACGTTTGACGGAGTAGAAAAAACCCGTAGTTGGGAACCCACTCCCCGGCAGACCGAGAAGTAGCTGGTTGCACTGGGGCTACGTGATCGCATGCATGCAATTGCACCAAAGTGTGCGTACATGTGGGCACGGCCAACATAGGCCCCCGCGCAAGGTTGGAACGAAAACGGACACAAAACGGACGTTGCGCCAGCCGCCGTTTGTTGGCTCTTAGATGCACATATAAATGCAGGCGGACGCCTCCTCGTTTGCTAAAAAAAATTGACTAGAAAAAAAAACAGCCCGACCTTCCCTTGTGGACTCAGGGACTGTGCATCCAACCCAAATCTAGCCGACAGGCGACTCGGGCGGTTGATGCGGACCCCACAAGGACCCACAAGTAGGCGAACGAGGCTGACAAGGAGCTTGTAACAGAGGAGTTCGAGAGAAACAGCCGACACGGCTATTTAAGCCGGTCGGTGTGCCCTTCCGTTGGCGAGGTGGGACTAAATAAGGCGATGCGGTCGACGCAACACTGACGAGGCTCCATTTCTTGCAACGTCGCCGCCCGGCCCATGTCAGCCCAGTACGATAGGCCCAGCCTCGCCCCTCCCCGGCCCAGTCACCGTCGCCTCGCGCGCCCGACGAAGGAGTTTAGTCCCACCTCGGAAGCTGACGGGGGTGAGGACCAGCTTAAATATGCCGGCGTGCTACACAGGTCGAACTCCTCTGCTAGTACTGCTTGAAATCGCCGCCCCGTTGGACCCGGCTGCTGGGCCCTTGATGGGCTTTATATGGACCTCCCGAGTCACCTCGTTGGCTTGATTTGGATTGGGAATATATCCCAACTTGCGGTCCAGCTGCCGGTCGGGCATTTTTTTGCACAACAACGGTCGGCCATGTTTTTTGCAACAGGTACAGTAACAAAAACACAACATATTAAAACTGTGAACTCTTTCACATAGCAGTACAAATAAGATGGCAATTCATTAAACAAATATGATGTGTCATATCACATATGTTCACATAAGTATTTTCATCACACGTAAATAAATCGAGGCATAAAGTTTTCTGCCACACAAGTACGAACAAGAAACAACATAGTTTATTCGGATGTAAAAATATCTCCAGCTGACCCATCTTGTGCAAATCATCTTGCAGGATGTAAAAATTAGCAGGTGTGAATACTTTGGCGGCATGCTCCTCAAGTGCCTTATATTCAGTAACCGACGGTGGTTCTTTTTGGTGTGCCTCACAGTCATCGTACGCCTCATTCTCACGCAGGCGAACTATACAGTTCTCATAATGCACAACCAAATCAACTATTGTCATACCGTAGTCCAGGTGTAGGTGAAGGCAGGAGTTGAGGCTTTCGCTTCTCTGGTTACTTCGCATACCAAGGAAAAAACCATCGGAAAGATATGAAGCTGCCCAAAGTCTCTTCTTCCTGTACATCCTGTCAAGCCACTCTTTAGTTCTATCCGTCTTCCACTTATTATAGAAAGCGGTCCATCTCTGCTCAAAGTTCGCTTGAGAGGTGGCATAGTATAGGAGCGATCTGAACTCATCCAGTGACTTGTAATGCAGGTGCCTCTGCATATTTTTCTCGATATGCCAGGAGCAAAGATGATGGAAAACATCTGAAAGCACAGCTCGAATAGCCCGGATCATTACAGCGTCACCATATGTGATTATTGACTTTGGCTTCACTTGACAGTTTGCCTTCATAAATGTCTGCAGCAGCCACACATATGCCCCTTCTGTCTCGTCAGCAATTATGGCACATCCAAACACTGTGGTGCAACGGTGGTTGTTAACTCCGACAAAGGGGACGAACGGCATACCGTATCTGTTCATCTTATACGTGCTATCAAACACAACCACATCTCCGTAGTCCTGATAGTCCCTCCGCGACTGTGCATCACACCAAAACATACTCTTCAGTCGCCCTTCCTTGTCACGCACATACTCAAAAATAAACTCACGGTCCTTCTCCTTCCTGCTCCTCATAATGCCAACTGCCGTCTCTGCGTCACCTTTTGCGATGAGCTTCATTTTTTCTCTACAACAAAGATTGTAAATATCCCTCCTGATAAGCCCGCACTTATCGTACGAACCGTATCTGCTGATAAAGTTGTCCATTATTATATGCTTTCTTATCCCGACAGCTTCCAACGCCAATATCTCTGCCCTCGTGCCTTCTCCAATCCGTCTGTGAGACCACAGAAAACAAACCTCGTCGGGCCTAACCATCGCGTGGTTGTGATCATCCACGAATGACGCGACAAACCAATCACCACGTTCTCTGTCCAGCTTCATCACCATATGTGCACCGCAATCGCAACAAGTCTCCGGTCTAAGCCTGCGCTTGCGGCCCTCCATGGTTATAAACTTGCTCTGCCTTCTACCTGCCCTGGAGCAAAGAAATCTCCGGTACCGCATCATTCCTGAAGCACCTCGTTTGACTTTCTGTTTTCTGATGCTAAACCCGTTCTCTTTGGCGTGATTGTTATAGAATATGTATGCATCACCTTGCGACCGAAAGGTCATAGCCATCACCTTCCAATGTGTATCCACCATTTGCTGCTGCCTTCGAGCCTCCTCAATGTCGATCTCCCCCTCATCGTGATCACCGCTAATACCATCTGACTCCTCCTACAAAATTCATATGAAAATGTATATGTTAACTACTATCATTTAATTCATAATATTTATCGATGTACAACATCTATATACGAACCTGGCTCAAGTTATCCGCGAATGATTCCTGTAAACTATTTTCCACATTGTCAACATCCACATCTTCCTGCAAATTTGTATACATAGAGAAATAGTTAGCCATGCCATACATTGCAGGTTCAAAGATGAAATCAAAATATACTACACTTACGTTTTCACTATTTGCGCCATGTTCATTATGATCAAAATCCTCCGGAGGCAAGATATCAAATGACGACACGGAATCGTTGTCGTTGCTGTCATCATCTTCATTAAAAATATCATTATCATTCCGAGTGGCCTTATTAGTACCATTATCATCCCCCGTCAATGCGGTTTGTTCATCCATGGCAACACGCCTAACTGACCAAACTGCATAACATTGTGAATTCATCACGTGTTAAGTTTGTACTGTGGATCATGCCCAAGTGCAACTCTATCTGCCTACAACATGCGGTCGTCCGGGGAGGCGCCGCTGCGACGGCATGTTTACTCAACCATAAACCCTAGATCACTATGTGTGACTCATATCATCTAGCATGCTAGGTTTAGACGAGGAGATTAGATGGCAAACCTTCGGCCGTGGAGTAGACAGCGGCGACGTGCAACACGAGGGTTAGATGGAAGACGCCAGCGACGTGGAAGACGAGGGCCGCGGTGTAGACGTCGCCGACGTAGGTCGATGCAGGGCCGGATCCGCGGCGTGCGGATGACAGCGCGGTCAGTCGCAGCCGACAAGCCGTCGACGGCGACGTGCAAGACGAGGGTTAGATGGAAGACGACGACGACGTGGAAGACGAGGGTCGCGGTGTAGACGTCGCCGGCGTAGGTTGACGCGGGACGGATCTGCGGCGACGTTCAGATGCGGCGTCGGATGGGGTTCAGTCGGCGGCGATCGCATAGTTGGAAACTGGGCGTGATCGACGTGCGTGATCGTCAGGCGGGCGAGAAGATCGTGCAGCTGACTTTTTTCCTCTACACGTGCGGTGGTTTTTTTATTTGTCAAGGTATACGGATGTCGGTCTATACGGTATGATAGGAGGTGGGCATACATTTCTTCCATATGACCATTATGCCCTTCTACGTTTTGTTGGGGGGGGGGTCTACCGAAGCAAGGCTCAAAATGCAAATGTCCGGGTATTTGTGCGCGGAGAAATTTTAATGAAAAGATTCACAGTTTTGTGATAGAACGAATGCAAAATTACTCCCATGTCAAAAGCGTTCTTATTTCTTATATTATGGGACGGTGAGAGTGTAAAAAATATTTATATTATGAAACGGAGGGAGTAGGTATCTGCTTTTTGCAAAGTTAGTTTCTACGGTACACCCTTTGAGGTCAACCTGGGATCGGCGTGGGTTGATACGGGTTTAGTGGTGTGGATTTTATTTTCGATGTCAGTGGATAGGCTTAATCGGTTTAATGATGGAAAACGGTGTGGTCTGGGGCGGGTTGACCAATTTTCGGCCTCAGACGTCGTGGTTTCAACCTGCAAAACCGAAATGACCGAAGAACAATAATGCTACACTTACTGAGACTTGGTTACATACTATAATTTACACATAGATCTGGCATCGTTTGGTTAGTTCGATGAAAATTCCATAGAATTCATTGTGTAAGTGTAGCATTATTGATCGAAGAATGGGTTGAACCCATGGGTCGAAATCCACTGTTCTCCTTCTCTCGAGGTCTGAATATAACTCTCCACCCTTGTCTCTGAAGGAAATATGCCCTAGAGGCAATAATAAAGTTATTATTTATTTCCTTATATCATGATAAATGTTTATTATTCATGCTAGAATTGTATTAACCGGAAACATAATACATGTGTGAATACATAGACAAACAGAGTGTCACTAGTATGCCTCTACTTGACTAGCTCGTTGATCAAAGATGGTTATGTTTCCTAACCATAGACAGTTGTCATTTGATTAACGGGATCACATCATTAGGAGAATGATGTGATTGACTTGACCATTCCATTAGCATAGCACTTGATCGTTTAGTTTGTTGCTATTGCTTTCTTCATGACTTATACATGTTCCTATGACTATGAGATTATGCAACTCCTGTTTACCAGAGGAACACTTTGTGTGCTACCAAACATCACAACATAACTGGGTGATTATAAAGGTGCTCTACAGGTGTCTCCGAAGGTACTTGTTGGGTTGGCGTATTTCGAGATTAGGATTTGTCACTCCGATTGTCGGAGAGGTATCTCTGGGCCCTCTCGGTAATGCACATCACTTAAGCCTTGCCATTGCAACTAATGAGTTAGTTGCGGGATGATGTATTACGGAACGAGTAAAGAGACTTGCCGGTAACGAGATTGAACTAGGTATTGAGATACCGACAATCGAATCTCGGGCAAGTAACATACCGATAACAAAGGGAACAACGTATGTTGTTATGCGGTCTGACCGATAAAGATCTTCGTAGAATATGTGGGAGCCAATATGAGCATCTAGGTTCCGCTATTGGTTATTGACCGGAGACATGTCTCGGTCATGTCTACATAGTTCTCGAACCCGTAGGGTCCGCACGCTTAAAGTTTCGGTGATGATTGTATTATGAGTTTATGTGATTTGATGTACCGAAGGTAGTTCGGAGTCCTGGATGAGATCGGAGACATGACGGGGAGTCTTGAAATGGTCGAGACGTAAAGATCGATATATTGGACGATTATATTCGGACATTGGAAAGGTTCCGAGTGATTCGGGTATTTTCGGAGGTACCGGGGAGTTACGGGAATACGAGGAAGAAGTAATGGGCCTCATGGGCCAAGTGATGGAAGAGAGGAGGCAGGGCGCGCGGCCCCCCTAGCCCAAACCGAATTGGACTAGGGGGCCGGGCCCCCTTTCCTCCTTTTCCTCCTTCTCCTTCCTTCTCCTTCTCCTCCTTCCTTTCCTCCTCCTAGTAGGAGTAGGAAAGGGGAGTCCTACTCCTACTAGGAGGACTCCTCCTCCTCCTGGCGCGCCCATAGAGGGCCGGCCGGCCTCCCCCCTTGCTCCTTTATATACGGGGGCAGGGGGGCACCTCTAGACACACAAATTGATCAGTTGATCTCTCCCAGCCGTGTGCGGTGCCCCCTCCACCATATTCCACCTCGGTCATATCATAGCGGTGCTTAGGCGAAGCCCTGCGTCGGTAGCAACATCATCACCGTCACCACGCCGTCGTGCTGACGGAACTCTCTCGTGAAGCTTTGCTGGATCGGAGTTCGCGGGACGTCATCGAGCTGAACGTGTGCTGAACTCGGAGGTGCCGTGCGTTCGGTACTTGGATCGGTCGGATCGCGAAGACGTACGACTACATCAACCGCTTTGTGCTAACGCTTCCGTTTTTGGTCTACGAGGGTACGTGGACAACACTCTCCCCTCTCATTGCTATGCATCACCATGATCTTGCGTGTGCGTAGGAAAATTTTGAAATTACTACGTTCCCCAACAATGGTATCAGAGCCAGGTTTTATGCGTAGATGTCATATGCACGAGTAGAACACAAGTGAGTTGTGGGCGATATAAGTCATACTGCTTACCAGCATGTCACACTTTGGTTTGGCGATATTGTTGGTTGAAGCGGCCCGGACCGACATTACGCGTACGCTTACGCGAGACTGGTTTTACCGCCGTGCTATGCACACAAGTGACTAGCGGGTGTCAGTTTCTCCAACTTTAGTTGAACCGAGTGTGGCTACGCCCGGTCCTTGAGAAGGTTAAAACAGCACTAACTTGACAAACTATCGTTGTGGTTTTCGATGCGTAGGTAAGAACGGTTCTTGCTCAGCCCGTAGCAGCCACGTAAAACTTGCAACAACAAAGTAGAGGACGTCTAACTTGTTTTTGCAGGGCATGTTGTGATGTGATATGGTCAAGACGTGATGAGATATAAGTTGTTGTATAAGATGATCATGTTTTGTTGAAGTTATCGGCAACTGGCAAAAGCCTTATGGTTGTCTCTTTATTGCATAAGATGCAAGCGCCAAATAATTGCTTTACAATTGTCGCTATGCGATGGCAATAGTTGCAAGAGCAATAGTTGGTGAGACGACCATGTGACGACACATTGATATAGATCAAGATGATGGAGATCATGGTGTCATGCCGGTGACGATGGAAATCATGATGATGTTTTGGAGATGGAGACCAAAGGCACAAGATGATGATGGCCATATCATGTCACATATTTTGATTGCATGTGATGTTTATCTTTCATGCATCTTATCTTGCTTTAATTGACGGTAGCATTATAAGATGATCTCTCACTAAATTTCAAGATAAAAGTGTTCTCCCTGAGTATGCACTGTTGCCAAAGTTCGTCGTGCCCAGACACCACGTGATGATCGGGTGTGATAAGCTCTACGTCCATCTACAACGGGTGCAAGCCAGTTTTGCACACGCAAAATACTCAGGTTAAACTTGACGAGCCTAACATATGCAGATATGCCTCGGAACATTGAGACTGAAAGGTCGAGCGTGAATCATATAGTAGATATGATCAACATAGTGATGTTCACCATTGAAAACTACTCCATTTCACGTGATGATCGGTTATGGTTTAGTTGATTTGGATCACATGATCACTTAGAAGATTAGAGGGATGTCTTTATAAGTGGGAGTTCTTAAGTAATATGATTAATTGAACTTAAATTTATCATGAACTTAGTCCTGGTAGTATTAGCATATCTATGTTGTAGATCAATAGCTCACGTTTAGCTCCCCTGTTTTATTTTTGATATGTTCCTGGAGAAAACTAAGTTGAAAGATGTTAGTAGCAATGATGCGGATTGGATCCGTGATCTGAGGTTTATCCTCATTGCTGCACAGAAGAATTATGTCCTTAATGCACCGTAGGTGACAGACCTATTGCAGGAGCAGATGCAGATGTCATGAACGTTTGGCTAGCTCAATATGATGACTACTTGATAGTTTAGTGCACCATGCTTAACAGTTTAGGATCGGGACTTCAAAGATGTTTTTGAACGTCATGGATCATATGGATGTTCCTGGAGTTGAAGTTAATATTTCAAGCAAATACCCGAGTTGAGAGATATGAAGTCTCCAAAAAGTTCTATAGCTAAAAGATGGAGGAGAATAGCTCAAGCAGTGAGCATGTGTTCAGATTGTCTGGGTACTACAATCGCTTGAATCAAATGGGAGTTAATCTTCCAGATAAAATAGTGATTGACAAAATTCTCTAGTCACCATCACCAAGTTAGTAGAACTTTGTGATGAACTATAGTATGCAAGGGATGATGAAAACGATTCCCGAGCTTTTCATGATGATGAAATCGATGAAGGTAGAAATCAAGAAAGAGCATCAAGTGTTGATGATTAACAAGACCACTAGTTTCAAGAAAAGGGCAAAGGGAAAGAAAGGGAACTTCAAGAAGAACGGCAAGCAAGTTGCTGCTCAAGTGAAGAAGCCCAAGTCTGGTCCTAAGCCTGAGACTAAGTGCTTCTACTGCAAAGGGACTGGTCACTGGAAGCGGAACTGCCCCAAGTATTTGGGGATAAGAAGGATGGCAAAGTGAACAAAGGTATATTTGATATACATATTATTGATGTGTATTTTACTAGTGTTTGTAGCAACCCCTTGGTATTTGATACTGGTTCAGTTGCTAAGAGTAGTAACTCAAAACGGGAGTTGCAGAATGAACAGAGACTAGTTAAGGGTGAAGTGACGATGTGTGTTGGAAGTGGTTCCAAGATTGATATGATCATCATCGCACACTCCCTATACTTTCGGGATTAGTGTTGAACCTAAATAAGTGTTATTTGGTGTTTGCGTTGAGCATGAATATGATTTGATCATGTTTATTGCAATACGGTTATTCATTTAAGTAAGAGAATAAATTGTTGTTCTGTTTACATGAATAAAACCTTCTATGGTCATACACCCAATGAAAATGGTTTGTTGGATCTCGATCGTGGTGATACACATTCTCATAATATTGAAGCCAAAAGATGCAAAGTTAATAATGATAGTGCAACTTATTTGTGGTACTGCCATTTAGGTCATATTGGTGTAAAGCGCATGAAGAAAATCCATGCTGATGGGCTTTTGGAATCACTTGATTATGAATCAGTTGATGCTTGCGAACCATGCCTCATGGGCAAGATGACTAAGACTCCGTTCTTCGGAACAATGGAGCAAGCAACTGACTTATTGGAAATAATACATACTGATGTATGCAGTCCGATGAATGTTGAGGCTCGCGGCGGGTATCGTTATTTTCTAACCTTCACAGATGATTTGAGCAGATATGGGTATATCTACTTGATGAAACATAAGTCTGAAACATTTGAAAAGTTCAAAAAACTTCAGAGTGAAGTGGAAAATCATCGTGACAAGAAAATAAAGTTTCTACGATCTGATCGCAGAGACAAATATTTGAGTTACGAGTTTGGTCTTCAATTAAAACAATGTGGAATAGTTTCACAAAATCGTGCCACCTGGAACACCACAGCATAATGGTGTGTCCAAACGTCATAACCGTACTATTATTGGATATAGTGCAATCTATGATGTTTCTTACCGATTAACCACTATAGTTTTGAGGTTATGCATTAGAGACAGCTACATTCACGTTAAATAGGGCACCATCTAAATCCGTTGAGACGACACCGTATGAACTATGGTTTGGCAAGAAACCTAAGCTGTCGTTTCTTAAAGTTTGAGGTTGCAATGCTTATGTGAAAAAGTTTCAACCTGATAAGCTCAAACCCAAATCGGAGAAGTGCGTCTTCATAGGATACCCAAAAGAAAATGTTGGGTACACCTTCTATCATAGATCCGAAGGCAAGATATTCATTGCTGAGAATGGATCCTTTCTAGAGAAGGAGTTTCTCTCAAAAGAAGTGAGTGGGAGGAAAGTAGAACTTGATGAGGTAACTGTACCTACTCCCTTATTGGAAAGTAGTTCATCACAGAAATCTGTTCCTGTGACTACTACACCAATTAGTGAGGAAGCTAATGATGATGATCATGTAACTTCAGATCAAGTTACTACCTAACCTCGTAGGTAAACCAGAGTGAGATCCGCACCAGAGTGGTACGGTAATCCTGTTCTGGAGGTCATGTTACTTGACCATGACGAGCCTATGAACTATGAGGAAGCGATGATGAGCCCAAATTCCGTGAAATCGCTTGAGGCCATGAAATCTGAGATGAGATCCATGTATGAGAACAGAGTATGGACTTTGATTGACTTGCCCAATGATAGGCGAGCCATTGAGATTAAATGGATCTTCAAGAGGAAGACGGACGCTGATAGTAGTGTTACTATCTACAAAGTTAGAATTGTCGCAAAAAGGTTTTCGACAAGTTCAAGGTGTTGACCACGATGAGAATTTCTCACTCGTATCTATGCTTAAGTCTGTCCGAATCATGTTAGCTGTTGCCGCATTTTATGAAATCTGGCAAATGGATAAACAAAACTGCATTCCTTAATAGGATTTATTAAAGAAGAGTTGTATATGATGCAACCAGAAGGTTTTGTCAATCCTAAAGGTACTAACAAAATATGCAAGCTCCAGCGATCCATTTATGGACTGGTGCAAGCATCTCGGAGTTGGAATATACGCTTTGATAAGTTGATTAAAGCATATAGTTTTATACAGACTTGCGGTGAAGCCTGTATTTACAAGAAAGTGAGTGGGAGCACTACAACATTTCTGATAAGTATATGTATGACATATTGTTGATCGGAGATGATGTAGAATTATTCTGCAAAGCATAAAGGAATGTTTGAAAGGAGTTTTTTCAAAGAAAGACCTCGGTGAAGCTGCTTACATATTGAACATCAAGATCTATAGAGATAGATCAAGACGCTTGATAAGTTTTTCAATGAGTACATACCTTGACAAGATTTTGAAGTAGTTCAAAATGGAACAGTCAAAGAAGGAGTTCTTGCCTGTGTTACAAGGTGTGAAGTTGAGTAAGACTCAAAACCCGACCACGGCAGAAGATAGAGAGAGAAAGAAATTCATTCCCTATGCCTCAGCCATAGGTTCTATAAAGTATGCCAGGCTGTGTACCAGACCTATTGTATACCCTGCCCTGAGTTTGCCAAGGAGTACAATAGTGATCTAGGAATAGATCACTGGACATTGGTCAAAATTATCCTTAGTGGAATAAGGATATGTTTCTCGATTATGGAAGTGACAAAAGGTTCGTCGTAAAGGGTTACGTCGATGCAAATTTTGACACTGATCCAGATGACTCTAAATCTCAATCTGGATACATATTGAAAGTGGGAGCAATTAGCTAGAGTAGCTCTGTGCAGAGCATTGTTGACATAGAAATTTGCAAAATACTTACGAATATGAATGTGGCAGACCCGTTGACTAAACTTCTCTCACAAGCAAAACATGATCACACCTCAGTACTCTTTGGGTGTTAATCACATAGCGATGTGAACTAGATTATTGACTCTAGTAAACCCTTTGGGTGTTGGTCACATGTCGATGTGAACTATGGGTGTTAATCACATGGTGATGTGAACTATTGGTATTAAATCACATGGCGATGTGAACTAGATTATTGACTCTAGTGCAAGTGGGAGACTGAAGGAAATATGCCTTAGAGACAATAATAAAGTTATTATTTATTTCCTTATATCATGATAAATGTTTATTATTCATGCTAGAATTGTATTAACCGGAAACATAATACATGTGTGAATACATAGACAAACAGAGTGTCACTAGTATGCCTCTACTTGACTAGCTCGTTGATCAAAGATGGTTATGTTTCCTAACCATAGACAGTTGTCATTTGATTAACGGGATCACATCATTAGGAGAATGATGTGATTGACTTGACCCATTCCGTTAGCATAGCACTTGATCGTTTAGTTTGTTGCTATTGCTTTCTTCATGACTTATACATGTTCCTATGACTATGAGATTATGCAACTCCCGTTTACCAGAGGAACACTTTGTGTGCTACCAAACGTCACAACGTAACTGGGTGATTATAAAGGTGCTCTACATGTGTCTCCGAAGGTACTTGTTGGGTTGGCGTATTTCGAGATTAGGATTTGTCACTCCGATTGTCGGAGAGGTATCTCTGGGCCCTCTCGGTAATGCACATCACTTAAGCCTTGCAAGCATTGCAACTAATGAGTTAGTTGCGGGATGATGTATTACAGAACGAGTAAAGAGACTTGTCGGTAACGAGATTGAACTAGGTATTGAGATACCGACGATCGAATCTCGGGTAAGTAACATACCGATAACAAAGGGAACAACGTATGTTGTTATGCGGTCTGACCGATAAAGATCTTCGTAGAATATTTGGGAGTCAATATGAGCATCCAGGTTCCGCTATTGGTTATTGACCAGAGACATGTCTCGGTCATGTCTACATAGTTCTCGAACCCGTAGGGTCCGCACGCTTAAAGTTTCGGTGACGATTGTATTATGAGTTTATGTGATTTGATGTACCGAAGGTAGTTCGGAGTCCCGGATGAGATCGGGGACATGACGAGGAGTCTCGAAATGGTCGAGATGTAAATATCGATATATTGGACGACTATATTCGGACATCGGAAAGGTTCCGAGTGATTCGGGTATTTTCAGGGGTACCGTGGAGTTACGGGAATGCGAGGAAGAAGTAATGGGCCTCATGGGCCAAGTGGTGGAAGAGAGGAGGCAGGGTGCGCCCCCTAGCCCAAACCGAATTGGACTAGGGGGCCGGCCCCCCTTTCCTCCTTCTCCTTCCTTCTCCTTCTCCTCCTTCCTTTCCTCCTCCTAGTAGGAGTAGGAAAGGGGAGTCCTACTCCTACTAGGAGGAGGACTCCTCCTCCTGGCGCGCCCATAGAGGGTCGGCCAGCCTCCCCCTTGCTCCTTTATATACAGGGGCAGGGGGCACCTCTAGACACACAAATTGATCAGTTGATCTCTCCCAGCCGTGTGCGGTGCCCCCTCCACCATATTCCACCTTGGTCATATTGTAGCGGTGCTTAGGCGAAGCCCTGCGTCGGTAGCAACATCATCACCGTCACCACGCCGTCGTGCTGACGGAACTCTCCCGTGAAGCTCTGCTGGATCGGAGTTCGCGGGACGTCATCGAGCTGAACGTGTGCTGAACTCGGAGGTGCCGTGCGTTCGGTACTTGGATCGGTCGGATCGTGAATACGTACGACTACATCAACCGCGTTGTGCTAACGCTTCCATTTTCGGTCTACGAGGGTA
This sequence comes from Triticum urartu, assembly GCF_003073215.2. Classification (NCBI taxonomy): domain Eukaryota; kingdom Viridiplantae; phylum Streptophyta; class Magnoliopsida; order Poales; family Poaceae; genus Triticum; species Triticum urartu. Next base: position 459,163,175 of record NC_053024.1, read on the forward strand.
CGTGGACAACACTCTCCCCTCTCGTTGCTATGCATCACCATGATCTTGCGTGTGCGTAGGAAAATTTTGAAATTACTACGTTCCCCAACAGAGACTTCCCATCAATAAAAGATACTTGAATAAGAAATCTGAGTCCTTGAAGAAACAAGGGTGGGAGGGTGGGAAAACAAAGCAATTTGGAATGGATGAAACAAACACCGTTGAGAAGCTTGAGTTGATCTTGCGGATGTTGAAAATGATCGGATCCACTTGAAGAGAAAACACGGTTGAAAAGGATTGACATGACAATCTCGATGATCATGAAGGATTTGTATTCACATAGGAGTATGAGAACACCGCTTAGGAAAGGTATGGAATCAACATTTGACTTGAAGCAACTCGAATACCACAACTCAAAACAAAACAAAGGATTGCTTGCAAAATAAGCCGGAACAAACATATGATAGAGATTTCGTCCGAAGTTTTCGTGGTGGGGCCTACACGGGCTCGATCGTACAGCACCATCATGTACAAGGCAGTGCACATGACATACGAAGCGTCCCCGAGTCAGCATAGCCAAGGACTCTTTAAGACACAACGAGACCACTGTAAAACCAACCGTGGATAGGCGGACCACTAGACGTCGAACCCCAATTTCATATCATACATCTGTCGGAAAGATATCCTAAGAGCTAATTGAATTCCCACTTATAAACTCCCGAAACTTTCCGGTTATGCAATCAGGTGTTGGGGATACAGGGGAAGCATAATATCTCACCCAAAACTAACAAATCCTACATCCAGTTGTATCCATCCTTCAACACATAACCAAGAAACCTTCGGAAATCGTTTACCTCAACCTTCGAAAAGCATCCGTTATACGAGTTATGGCAATACTCCCGAACTCCCGCCCCAGTACTGGGTGGCGTCGAGGTTATCTCACCAACAACTGCATAAAAGAGATTTTCGATGTCGGCGAAACTCAGGTATTCCAGAACTGCAACGATAAAATTGTGACGACAACACCTCGGAGCTCAACTCCCCGGGACACTGCCACAACCCCTAAATGTCAGGAGGCACCAAGAACAATGTTCTCGTCACAAAACCATCGGAAACGATTCCAAGATACCCGCGTGATCCTAATTTTTTTTAGTGAAATTTGAGAAGAGAAGAGTCAAAACTCTACGTCAGGATGCCTCACCAGAGCGACGAAGGGACTGAGGAGTAAAAAGAATCCTACTCTCCGATATATATAATCCTAAATGACTCAAAACATTTTTTCTAGACTCAACAACGCCAGCGATTCGATCAAGCAGGGGGCTCCTAAGGTCGGGGAAGGCTCTGATACCAACTTGTAACGCCCCACGATGCGGCTATATCTCCCACGTGTCGAAGCACGACTTAGAGGCATAACCGCATTGTAAGCAATGTCGCAAGTGAGGTAATCTTCACACAACCCATGTAATACATAAGGGAAAGAGATACATAGTTGGCTTACAATCGCCACTTCACACAATACATGAATAAAGCATTACATCATCCAGATACAATCAAGGTCCGACTACGGAACCAAAATAAAAGAAGACTACCCCAAATGCTACAGATCCCCGATCGTCCCAACTGGGCTCCACTACTGATCAACTGGAAACGAAAAACACAATGAACAAGATCTTCATCGAGCTCCTCCTTGAGCTCGGTTGCGTCACCTGCACGGTTCAACGGCACCTGCAAGCTGGTTTTGGAAGTATCTGTGAGTCACGGGGACTCAGCAATCTCACACCCTCGCGATCAAGACTATTTAAGCTTATAGGTAGGGAAAAAGGTATGTGAGGTGGAGCTGCAGCAAGCACTAGCATATATGGTGGCTAACATATGCAAATGAGAGATAGAAGAGAAGGCAATGAACGGTCGAGAAACTATGATGATCAAGAAGTGATCCTAGAACAACCTACTATTGGGTTACGTAGTAATTTCAAAAATTCCCTACGCTCACGCAAGATCATGGTGATGCATAGCAACGAGAGGGGAGAGTGTATGATCTACGTACCCTTGTAGATCGACAACGGAAGCGTTTGGTTGATGTAGTCGTACGTCTCCACGGCCCGACCGATCAAGCACCGAAACTACGGCACCTCCGAGTTCTAGCACACGTTCAGCTCGATGACGATCCCCGGACTCCGATCCAGCAAAGTGTCGGGGAAGAGTTCCGTCAGCACGACGGCGTGGTGACGATCTTGATGTACTACCGTCGCAGGGCTTCGCCTAAGCACCGCTACAATATTATCGAGGACTATGGTGGAAGGGGGCACCGCACACGGCTAAGAATATGATCACGTCGATCAACTTGTGTTCATGGGGTGCCCCTTGCCTCAGTATATAAAGGATGGAGGAGGAGGAGGCCGGCCAAGGCAATTGGTGCGGCCAGGATGTGGAGTCCTACTAGGACTCCAAGTCCTAGTAGGAGTCCACCAAGAGGGGAGGAAGGGAGAAGGAAGTAGAGGAGAAGGAAAGGTGGCCGGCCCCCTTTTCCCTAGTCCAATTCGGACTAGAGGGGAGGGGGGGCGCAGCAGCCCCTTGGCCCTTTTTCCTCTTCCCACTAAAGCCCATCAAGGCCCATTGCTTCTCCCGTAACTACCCGATACTCCGAAAAATACCCGAATCACTCGGAACCTTTCCGATGTCCGAATATAGTCTCCAATATATCAATCTTTATGTCTCGACCATTTCGAGACTCCTCGTCATGTCTGTGATCACATCCGGGACTCCGAACAACCTTCGGTACATCAAAATGCATAAACTCATAATAATTGTCATCGTAACCTTAAGCGTGCGGACCCTACGGGTTCGAGAACAATGTAGACATGACCGAGACACGTCTCTGGTCAATAACCAATAGCGGGACCTGGATGCCCATATTGGTTCCTACATATTCTACGAAGATCTTTATTCGGTCAGACCGCATAACAACATACGTTGTTCCCTTTGTCATCGGTATGTTACTTGCCCGAGATTCGATCGTCGGTATCCAATACCTAGTTCAATCTCGTTACCGGCAAGTCTCTTTACTCGTTCCGTAATACATCATCCCTCAACTAACTCATTAGTTGCAATGCTTGCAAGGCTTAAGTGATGTGCATTACCGAGAGGGCCCAGAGATACCTCTCCGACAATCGGAGTGACAAATCCTAATCTCGAAATACGCCAACCCAACATGTACCTTTGGAGACACCTGTAGAGCACCTTTATAATCACCCAGTTACGTTGTGACGTTTGGTAGCACACAAAGTGTTCCTCCGGCAAACGGGAGTTGCATAATCTCATAGTCATAGGAACATGTATAAGTCATGAAGAAAGCAATAGCAACATACTAAACGATCGGGTGCTAAGCTAATGGAATGGGTCATGTCAATCAGATCATTCACCTAATGATGTGATCCCGTTAATCAAATAACAACTCTTTGTCCATGGTTAGGAAACATAACCATCTTTGATTAACGAGCTAGTCAAGTAGAGGCATACTAGTGACACTCTGTTTGTCTATGTATTCACACATGTATTATGTTTCCGGTTAATACAATTCTAGCATGAATAATAAACATTTATCATGATATAAGGAAATAAATAATAACTTTATTATTGCCTCTAGGGCATATTTCTTCAGTCTCCCACTTGCACTAGAGTCAATAATCTAGATCACATCGCCATGTGATTTAACATCAATAGTTCACATCTTTATGTGATTGGTTCACATCTCCATGTGACTAACACCCAAAGGGTTTACTAGATTCAATAATCTAGTTCACATCGCTATGTGATTAAGACCCAAAAAGTGATCATGTTTTGCTTGTGAGAGAAGTTTAGTCAACGGGTCTGCCACATTCAGATCCGCATGTATTTTGCAAATTTCTATGTCAACAATGCTCTGCATGGAGCTACTCTAGCTAATTGCTCCCACTTTCAATATGTATCCAGATTGAGACTTAGAGTCATCTGGATCAGTGTCAAAGCTTGCATCGATGTAACCCTTTACGACGAACCTTTTGTCACCTCCGTAATCGAGAAACATATCCTTATTCCAGTAAGGATAATTTTGACCGCTGTCCATTGATCTACTCCTAGATCACTATTGTACTCCCTCTCTTAACACAGTGTATGGTATACAATAGATCTGGTACACAGCATGGCATACTTTATAGAACCTATGACTGAGGCATAGGGAATGACTTTCATTCTCTTTCTATCTTCTGCCGTGGTCGGGCTTTGAGTCTTACTCAACTTCACACCTTGTAACACAGGCAAGAAACTTTTTCTTTGACTGTTCCATTTTGAACTACTTCAAAATCTTGTCAAGGTATGTACTCATTGAAAAAACTTATCAAGCATCTTGATCTGTCTCTATAGATCTTGATACTCAATATGTAAGCAGCTTCACCGAGGTCTTTCTTTGAAAAACTCCTTTCAAACACTCCTTTATGCTTTGCAGAATAATTCTACATTATTTCCGATCACCAATATGTCATTCACATATACTTATCAGAAATGTTGTAGTGCTCCCACTCACTTTCTTGTAAATACAGGCTTCATCGCAAGTCTGTATAAAACTATATGCTTTGATCAACTTATCAAAGCGTATATTCCAACTCCGAGATGCTTGCACCAGTCCATAAATGGATCGCTGGAGCTTGCATATTTTGTTAGCACCTTTAGGATTGACAAAACCATCTTGTTGCATCACATACAACTCTTCTTTAATAAATCCATTGAGGAATGCAGTTTTGTTTATCCATTTGCCAGATTTCATAAAATGCGGCAATTGCTAACATGATTCGGACAGACTTAAGCATAGATACGAGTGAGAAACTCTCATCGTAGTCAACACCTGAACCTTGTCGAAAAACCTTTTTGCCGACAATTCTAGCTTTGAAGATACAACTACTATCACGTCCGTCTTCCTCTTGAAGATCATTTAATTTCTATGGCTTAATGGGCCAAGTCAATCAAAGTCATACTTTTCTCATACATGGATCTCATCTTAGATTTCATGGCCTCAAGCCATTTTCGCGGAATCTGGGCTCATCATCGCTTCCTCATAGTTCGTAGGCTCGTCATGGTCATCAAGTACATGACCTCCAGAATAGGATTACCGTACCACTCTGGTGCGGATCTCACTCTGGTTTACCTACGAGATTCGGTAGTAACTTGATCTGAAGTTACATGATCATCATCAGCTTCCTCACTAATTGTGTAGTAGTTACAGGAACAGATTTCTGTGATGAACTACTTTCCAATAAGGGAGCAGGTACAGTTACCTCATCAAGTTCTACTTTCCTCCACTCACTTCTTTTGAGAGAAACTCCTTCTCTAGAAAGGATCCATTCTCAGCAATGAAAATCTTGCCTTCGGATCTGTGATAGAAGGTGTACCCAACATTTTCTTTGGGTATCCTATGAAGACATATTCTCCGATTTGGGTTTGAGCTTATCAGATGAAACTTTTTCACATAAAGCATCGCAACTCCAAACTTTAAGAAACGATAGCTTAGGTTTCTTGCCAAACCATAGTTCACATGGTGTCATCTCAACGGATTTAGATGGTGCCCTATTTAACGTGAATGCAGCTGTCTCCAATGCATAACCCCAAAACGATAGTGGTAGATCGGTAAGAGACATCATAGATTGCACTATATCCAATAAAGTACGGTTATGACGTTCCATTACACTATGGTGGTCCATGTGGCATGAGTTGTGAAACTATTTCAACATTGTTTTAATTGAAGGACCAAACTCGTAACTCAAATATTTGTCTCCGCGATCAGATCGTAGAAATTTCATTTTCTTGTCACGATGATTTTCCACTTCACTCTGAAATTCTTTGAACTTTTCAAATGTTTCAGACTTATGTTTCATCAAGTAGATATACCCATATCTGCTCAAATCATCTGTGAAGGTCAGAAAATAACGATACTTGCCGTGAGCCTTAACACTCATCGGACCGCATACATCAGTATGTATTATTTCCAATAAGTCAGTTGCTCTCCGGAGAACGGAGTCTTAGTCATCTTGCCCATGAGGCATGGTTCGCAAGCATCAAGTGATTCATAATCAAGTGATTCCAAAATCCCATCAGCATGGAGTTTCTTCATGCGCTTTACACCAATATGACCTAAACGGCAGTGCCACAAATAAGTGCACTATCATTATTAACTTTGCATCTTTTGGTTTCAATATTATGATTATGTGTATCACTACAATCGAGATCCAACGAACTATTTTCATTGGGTGTGTAACCATATAAGGTTTTATTCATGTAAACAGAACAACAATTTATTCTCTTACTTAAATGAATAACCGTATTACAATAAACATGATCAAATCATATTCATGCTCAACGCAAACACCAAATAACACTTATTTAGGTTCAACACTAATCCCGAAATTATAGGGAGTGTGCGATGATGATCATATCAATCTTGGAACCACTTCCAACACACATCGTCACTTCACCCTTAACTAGTCTCTGTTTATTTTGCAACTCCCGTTTCGAGTTACTAATCTTAGCAACTGAACTAGTATCAAATACTGAGGGGTTGCTATAAACACTAGTAAAGTACACATCAATTGTTGGGGAACGTAGTAATTTCAAAAAATTTCCTACGCACACGCAAGATCATGGTGATGCATAGCAACGAGGGGGAGAGTATGATCTACGTACCTTGTAGATCGACAACGGAAGCGTTTGGTTGATGTAGTCGTACGTCTCCACGGCCCGACCGATCAAGCACCGAAACTACGGCACCTCCGAGTTCTAGCACACGTTCAGCTCGATGACGATCCCCGGACTCCGATCCAGCAAAGTGTCGGGGAAGAGTTCCGTCAGCACGACGGCGTGGTGACGATCTTGATGTACTACCGTCGCAGGGCTTCGCCTAAGCACCGCTACAATATTATCGAGGACTATGGTGGAAGGGGGCACCGCACACGGCTAAGAATATGATCACGTGGATCAACTTGTGTGTTTCTGGGGTGCCCCTGCCTCCGTGCTTGCAGGTGCCGATGAGTCCGTGCAGATGACGCAACCAAGCTCAGGAGGAGCTCGTTGAAGATCTTGTCCTCTGTGTTGTTTCCGTTCTAGTTGATCAGTAGTGGAGCCCAGTTGGGGTCGATCGGGGACCTTTGTCGCATTTGGGGTTCTTCTTTTATTTTGGTTCCGTAATCGGACCCTGTTTGAATTTGGTTGATGTAATGCTTTATTCATGTAATTGTGTGAAGTGGCGATTGTAAGCCAACTATGTATCCCTTTCCTTTATATATTACATGGGTTGTGTGAAGATTACCTCACTTGCGACATATGCCTTCAATGCGATTATGCCTCTAAGTCGTGCCTCGACACGTGGGAGATATAGTCGCATCGAGGGTGTTACACCCTGCCTCCATATATAAAGGATCAAAGGGGGGGGTGCGGCCGGCCAGGAGAGGGCGCGCCAGGAGGAGTCCTACTCCCTCCGGGAGTAGGATTCCCCCCTTTCCTAGTTGGAATAGGATTCGGGTGGGGGAAAGAGGAGAGAGAGAAGGAAGGGGGGCGCCGCCCCCTCTCCTTGTCCTATTCGGACTAGGGGGAGGGGCGCGCGGCCCAGCCCTGGCCACCTCTCCTCTCTTCCACTAAGGCCCACTAAGGCCCATATACCTCCCGGGGGGTTCCGGTAACCTCCCGGTACTCCGGTAAAATCCCGATTTCTCCTGGAACACTTCCGATATCCAAATATGGGCTTCCAATATATCAATATTTATGTCTCGACCATTTCGAGACTCCTCGTCATGTCCCCGATCCCATCCGGGACTCCGAACCCCTTCGGTACATCAAAACTCATAAACTCATAATATAACTGTCATCGAAACCTTAAGCGTGCGGACCCTACGGGTTTGAGAACAATGTAGACATGACCGAGACACGTCTCCGGTCAATAACCAATAGCGGAACCTGGATGCTCATATTGGCTCCTACATATTCCACGAAGATCTTTATCGGTCAGACCGCATAACAACATACGTTGTTCCCTTTGTCATCGGTATGTTACTTGCCCGAGATTCGATCGTCGGTATCTTAATACCTAGTTCAATCTCGTTACCGGCAAGTCTCTTTACTCGTTCCGTAATACATCATCTCACAACTAACTCATTAGTTGCAATGCTTGCAAGGCTTATGTGATGTGTATTACCGAGAGGGCCCAGAGATACCTCTCCGACAATCGGAGTGACAAATCCTAATCTCGAAATACGCCAACCCAACATGTACCTTTGGAGACACCTGTAGAGCACCTTTATAATCACCCAATTACGTTGTGAAGTTTGGTAGCACACAAAGTGTTCCTCTGGTAAACGGGAGTTGCATAATCTCATAGTCATAGGAACATGTATAAGTCATGAAGAAAGCAATAGCAACATACTAAACGATCGGGTGCTAAGCTAATGGAATGGGTCATGTCAATCAGATCATTCACCTAATGATGTGATCCTGTTAATCAAATAACAACTCTTTGTCCATGGTTAGGAAACATAACCATCTTTGAATAACGAGCTAGTCTAGTAGAGGCATACTAGTGACACTCTGTTTGTATATGTATTCACACATGTATTATGTTTCTGGTTAATACAATTCTAGCATGAATAATAAACATTTATCATGATATAAGGAAATAAATAATAACTTTATTATTGCCTCTAGGGCATATTTCCTTCAGTCTCCCACTTGCACTAGAGTCAATAATCTAGATTATACAGTAATGATTCTAACACCCATGGAGCCTTGGTGCTGATCATGTTTTGCTCGTGGAAGAGGCTTAGTCAACGGGTCTGCTACATTCAGATCCGTATGTATCTTGCAAATCTCTATGTCTCCCACCTGGACTAGATCCCGGATGGAATTGAAGCGTCTCTTGATGTGCTTGGTTCTCTTGTGAAATCTGGATTCCTTTGCTAATGCAATTGCACCAGTATTGTCACAAAAGATTTTCATTGGACCCGATGCACTAGGTATGACACCTAGATCGGATATGAACTCCTTCATCCAGACTCCTTCATTTGCTGCTTCCGAAGCAGCTATGTATTCTGCTTCACACGTAGATCCCGCCACGACGCTTTGTTTAGAACTGCACCAACTGACAGCTCCACCGTTTAATGTAAATACGTATCCAGTTTGCGATTTAGAATCGTCCGGATCAGTGTCAAAGCTCGCATCGACGTAACCATTTACGATTAGCTCTTTGTCACCTCCATAAACGAGAAACATATCCTTAGTCCTTTTCAGTTATTTCAGGATGGTCTTGACCGTTGTCCAGTGATCCACTCCTGGATTACTTTGGTACCTCCCTGCTAGACTTATAGCAAGGCACACATCAGGTCTGGTACACAGCATTGCATACATGATAGAGCCTATGGCTGAAGCATAGGGAACATCTTTCATTTTCTCTCTATCTTCTGTAGTGGTCGGGCATTGAGTCTGACTCAACTTCACACCTTGTAACACAGGCAAGAACCCTTTCTTTGCTTGATCCATTTTGAACTTCTTCAAAACTTTGTCAAGGTATGTGCTTTGTGAAAGTCCAATTAAGCGTCTTGATCTATCTCTATAGATCTTAATGCCTAATATGTAAGCAACTTCACCGAGGTCTTTCATTGAAAAACTCTTATTCAAGTATCCCTTTATGCTATCCAGAAATTCTATATCATTTCCAATTAGTAATATGTCATCCACATATAATATCAGAAATGCTACAGAGCTCCCACTCACTTTCTTGTAAATACAGGCTTCTTCAAAAGTCTGTATAAAACCAAATGCTTTGATCACACTATCAAAGCGTTTATTCCAACTCCGAGAGGCTTGCACCAGTCCATAAATGGATCGCTGGAGCTTGCACACTTTGTTAGCTCCCTTTGGATCGACAAAACCTTCTGGTTGCATCATATACAACTCTTCTTCCAGAAATCCATTCAGGAATGCAGTTTTGACATCCATCTGCCAAATTTCATAATCATAAAGTGCGGCAATTGCTAACATGATTCGGACAGACTTAAGCATCGCTACGGGTGAGAAGGTCTCATCGTAGTCAATCCCTTGAACTTGCCGAAAACCTTTTGCGACAAGTCAAGCTTTGTAGACGGTAATATTACCGTCAGCGTCCGTCTTCTTCGTGAAGATCCATTTATTCTCAATTGCTTGCCGATCATTGGGCAAGTCAACCAAAGTCCATACTTTGTTCTCATACATGGATCCCATCTCAGATTTCATGGCTTCAAGCCATTTTGCGGAATCTGGGCTCACCATCGCTTCTTCATAGTTCGTAGGTTCATCATGATCTAGTAGCATGACTTCCAGAACAGGATTACCGTACCACTCTGGCGCGGATCTCACTCTGGTTGATCTACGAGGTTCAGTAGTATCTTGTTCTGAAGTTTCATGATCATTATCATTAGCTTCCTCACTAATTGGTGTAGGTGTCACAGAAACAGATTTCTGTGATGTACTACTTTCCATAAGGGAGTAGGTACAGTTACCTCGTCAAGTTCTACTTTCCTCCCACTCACTTCTTTCGAGAGAAACTCCTTCTCCAGAAAGTTTCTGAATTTAGCAACAAAAGTCTTGCCTTCGGATCTGTGATAGAAGGTGTATCCAATAGTTTCCTTTGGATATCCTATGAAGATACATTTTTCCGATTTGGGTTCGAGCTTATCAGGTTGAAGCTTTTTCACATAAGCATCGCAACCCCAAACTTTCAGAAACGACAACTTTGGTTTCTTGCCAAACCACAGTTCATAAGGCGTCGTCTCAACGGATTTTGATGGTGCCCTATTTAACGTGAATGCGGCCGTCTCTAGAGCGTATCCCCAAAACAATAGCGGTAAATCAGTAAGAGACATCATAGATCGTACCATATCTAGTAAAGTACGATTACGACGTTCGGACACACCATTACGCTGTGGTGTTCCGGGTGGTGTGAGTTGCGAAACTATTCCACATTGTTTCAAATGTACACCAAACTCGTAACTCAAATATTCTCCTCCACAATCAGATCGTAGGAATTTTATTTTCTTGTTACGATGATTTTCAGCTTCACTCTGAAATTCTTTGAACTTTTCAAACGTTTCAGACTTGTGTTTCATTAAGTAGAGATACCCATATCTGCTTAAGTCATCTGTGAAGGTGAGAAAATAACGATATCCGCCACGAGCCTCAACATTCATCGGACCACATACATCTGTATGTATGATTTCTAACAAATCTGTTGCTCTCTCCATAGTACTGGAGAACAGTGTTTTTGTCATCTTACCCATAAGGCACGGTTCGCAAGTACCAAGTGATTCATAATCAAGTGGTTCCAAAAGCCCATCAGTATGGAGTTTCTTCATGCGCTTTATACCGATATGACCTAAACGGCAGAGCCACAAATAAGTTGCACTATCATTATCAACTCTGCATCTTTTGGTTTCAACACTATGAATATGTGTGTCACTACTATTGAGATTTAATAAGAATAGACCACTCTTTAAGGGTGCATAACCATAAAAGATATTACTCATGTAAATAGAACAACCATTATTCTCTGATTTAAATGAATAACCGTCTCGCATCAAACAAGATCCAGATATAAAGTTCATGCTTAACGCTGGCACCAAATAACAATTATTTAGGTCTAATATTAATCCCGAAGGTAGATGTAGAGGTAGCGTGCCGACTGCGATCACATCGACTTTGGAACCATTTCCCACGCGCATCGTCACCTCGTCCTTAGCCAATCTTCGCTTAATCTGTAGTCCCTGTTTCGAGTTGCAAATATTAGCAACAGAACCAGTATCAAATACCCAGGTGCTACTGCGAGCATTAGTAAGGTACACATCAATAACATGTATATCACATATACCTTTGTTCACCTTGCCATCCTTCTTATCCGCCAAATACTTGAGGCAGTTCCGCTTCCAGTGACCAGTCTGCTTGCAGTAGAAGCACTCAGTTTCAGGCTTAGGTCCAGGTTTGGGTTTCTTCTCTTGAGCAGCAACTTGCTTGCTGTTCTTTTTGAAGTTCCCCTTCTTCTTTCCTTTGCCCTTTTTCTTAAAACTAGTGGTCTTGTTGACCATCAACACTTGATGCTCCTTCTTGATTTCTACCTCCGCAGCTTTCAGCATTGCGAAGAGCTCGGGAATAGTCTTATTCATCCCTTGCATATTATAGTTCATCACGAAGCTCTTGTAGCTTGGTGGCAGTGATTGGAGAATTCTGTCAATGACGCAATCATCTGGAAGATTAACTCCCAATTGAATCAAGTGATTATTATACCCAGACATTTTGAGTATATGCTCACTGACAGAACTGTTCTCCTCCATCTTGCAGCTATAGAACTTATTGGAGACTTCATATCTCTCAATCTGGGCATTTGCTTGAAATATTAACTTCAACTCCTGGAACATCTCATATGCTCCATGACGTTCAAAACGTCGTTGAAGTCCCGATTCTAAGCCATAAAGCATGGCACACTGAACTATCGAGTAGTCATCAGCTTTGCTCTGCCAGACATTCATAACATCTGGTGTTGCTCCAGCAGTAGGCCTGGAACCCAGTGGTACTTCCAGGATGTAATTCTCATGTGCAGCAATGAGGATAATCCTCAAGTTACAGACCCAGTCCGTGTAATTGCTACCATCATCTTTCAACTTTGCTTTCTCAAGGAACGCATTAAAATTCAACGGAACAACAGCACGGGCCATCTATCTACAATCAAACATGAATAAGCAAGATACTATCAGGTACTAAGTTCATGATAAATTTAGGTTCAATTAATCATATTACTTAAAGAACTCCCACTTAGATAGACATCCCTCTAATCCTCTAAGTGATCACGTGATCCAAATCAACTAAACCATGTCCGATCATCACGTGAGATGGAGTAGCTTCATTGGTGAACATCACTATGTTGATCATATCTACTATATGATTCACGCTCGACCTTTCGGTCTCCGTGTTCCGAGGCCATATCTGTATATGCTTGGCTCGTCAAGTATAACCTGAGTATTCCGCGTGTGCAACTGTTTTGCACCCGTTGTATTTGAACGTAGAGCCTATCACACCCGATCATCACGTGGTGTCTCAGCACGAAGAACTTTCGCAACGGTGCATACTCAGGGAGAACACTTCTTGATAATTAGTGAGAGATCATCTTATAATGCTACCGTCAATCAAAGCAAGATAAGATGCATAAAAGATAAACATCACATGCAATCAATATAAGTGATATGATATGGCCATCATCATCTTGTGCTTGTGATCTCCATCTTCGAAGCACCGTCATGATCACCATCGTCACCGGCCCGACACCTTGATCTCCATCGTAGCATCATTGTCGTCTCGCCAATCTTATGCTTCCACGACTATCGCTACCACTTAGTGATAAAGTAAAGCATTACAGCGCGATTGCATTGCATACAATAAAGCGACAACCATATGGCTCCTGCCAGTTGCCGATAACTCGGTTACAAAACATGATCATCTCATACAATAAAATTTAGCATCATGTCTTGACCATATCACATCACAACATGCCCTGCAAAAACAAGTTAGACGTCCTCTACTTTGTTGTTGCAAGTTTTACGTGGCTGCTACGGGCTTAAGCAAGAACCAATCTTACCTACGCATCAAAACCACAACGATAGTTTGTCAAGTTGGTGCTGTTTTAACCTTCGCAAGGACCGGACGTAGCCACACTCGGTTCAACTAAAGTTGGAGAAACTGTCACCCGCTAGCCACCTTTGTGCAAAGCACGTCGGGAGAACCGGTCTCGCGTAAGCGTACGCGTAATGTCGGTCCGGGCCACTTCGTCCAACAATACCGCCGAACCAAAGTATGACATGCTGGTAAGCAGTATGACTTATATCGCCCACAACTCACTTGTGTTCTACTCGTGCAAATAACATCAACACATAAAACCTAGGCTCGGATGCCACTGATGGGTAACGTAGTAATTTCAAAAAAATTCCTACGCACACGCAAGATCATGGTGATGCATAGCAACGAGAGGGGAGAGTGTGATCTACGTACCCTTGTAGATCGACAACGGAAGCGTTAGCACAACGTGGTTGATGTAGTCGTACGTCTTCACGGCCCGACCGATCAAGCACCGAAACTACGGCACCTCCGAGTTCTAGCACACGTTCAGCTCGATGACGATCCCCGGACTCCGATCCAGCAAAGTGTCGGGGAAGAGTTCTGTCAGCACGACGGCGTGGTGACTATCTTGATGTACTACCGTCGCAGGGCTTCGCCTAAGCACCGCTACAATATTATCGAGGACTATGTTGGAAGGGGGCACCGCACACGGCTAAGAATATGATCACGTGGATCAACTTGTGTCCCTAGGGGTGCCCCCTGCCTCCGTATATAAAGGATCAAAGGGGGGGTGCGGCCGGCCAGGAGAGGGCGCGCAAGGAGGAGTCCTACTCCCTCCGGGAGTAGGATTCCCCCCCTTTCCTAGTTGGAATAGGATTCGGGAGGGGGGAAAGAGGAGAGAGAGAAGGAAGGGGGGGGGGCGCCGCCCCCCTCTCCTTGTCCTATTCGGACTAGGGGGGAGGGGCGTGCGGCCCAGCCCTGGCTACCTCTCCTCTCTTCCACTAAGGCCCACTAAGGCCCATATACCTCCCGGGGGGTTCCGGTAACCTCCCGGTACTCCGGTAAAATCCCGATTTCACCCGGAACACTTCCGATATCCAAATATAGGCTTCCAATATATCAATCTTTATGTCTCGGCCATTTCAAGACTCCTCGTCATGTCCCCGATCCCATCCGGGACTCCGAACCCCTTCGGTACATCAAAACTCATAAACTCATAATATAACTGTCATCGAAACCTTAAGCGTGCGGACCCTACGGGTTCGAGAACAATGTAGACATGACCGAGACACGTCTCCGGTCAATAACCAATAGCGGAACCTGGATGCTCATATTGGCTCCTACATATTCTACGAAGATCTTTATCGGTCAGACCGCAGAACAACATACGTTGTTCCCTTTGTCATCGGTATGTTACTTGCCCGAGATTCGATCGTCGGTATCTTAATACCTAGTTCAATCTCGTTACCGGCAAGTCTCTTTACTCATTCCGTAATACATCATCTCACAACTAACTCATTAGTTGCAATGCTTGCAAGGCTTATGTGATGTGTATTACCGAGAGGGCCCAGAGATACCTCTCCGACAATCGGAGTGACAAATCCTAATCTCAAAATACGCCAACCCAACATGTACCTTTGGAGACACCTGTAGAGCACCTTTATAATCACCCAGTTACGTTGTGACGTTTGGTAGCACACAAAGTGTTCCTCCAGTAAAAGGGAGTTGCATAATCTCATAGTCATAGGAACATGTATAAGTCATGAAGAAAGCAATAGCAACATACTAAACGATCGGGTGCTAAGCTAATGGAATGGGTCATGTCAATCAGATCATTCACCTAATGATGTGATCCTGTTAATCAAATAACAACTCTTTGTCCATGGTTAGGAAATATAACCATCTTTGATTAACGAGCTAGTCTAGTAGAGGCATACTAGTGACACTCTGTTTGTCTATGTATTCACACATGTATTATGTTTCCGGTTAATACAATTCTAGCATGAATAATAAACATTTATCATGATATAAGGAAATAAATAATAACTTTATTATTGCCTCTAGGGCATATTTCCTTCAGCTCCTCCACCACCACCACGTCGTCGTGCTGCTGCTGGATGGAGTCTTCCCCAACCTCTCCTTCTCCCCTTGCTGGATCAAGGCGTAGGAGACCTCACCGGGCTGTACGTGTGTTGAACACGGAGGTGCCGTCCGTTCGGCACTAGGATCATCGGTGATTTGGATCACGACGAGTACGACTCCATCAATCCCGTTCTCTTGAACGCTTCCGCGTAGCGATCTACAAGGTTATGTAGATGCACTCTCCTTCCCTCGTTGGTAGACTTCTCCATAGATTGATCTTGGTGATGCGTAGAAAATTTTGAATTTCTGCTACGTTCCCCAACAGTGACCCCTTCTGTGTGCGGGGCACAAGGCAAAATAACCTCTTCCACAGCTCGAAATGAGCCTCGCAGCCCAGAAACAGCTCACAAAGGGCAACATAACCGGCGATGTGTAGTATGGAAGCCGGGGTGAAATTATGCAGTTGGAGGCCGTAGAACTCCAGGAGCTCGCGGAGGAATGGATGGATGGGAAATCCGAGTCCCCTTAGTAAGTAAGGGACGAGGCATACCCGCTCCCCCTTAGAGGGGCTGGGGAAGCTCTCCGCTTGCTCCCCGCCATTATAAGTGGTGAGCCCGACTCAAACGGGGACCATATACACTGGAGGGAGAAATCCCTGAGTCTGCAGCTCTATTAATCGACTGTGCGGGATGGAACACCTCTCCCAATCACCGGGCTTAGGGCTACGGGGGCAAGAGGAGGAGCTGCGGTGGTCGGCCATGTTGGAATGGATTTTTTCCGAGCGCGCTCCGATGGATTCTCGCCGTGGGAGGATGGTATGGATTGGATCTAAGAATCCCCATCCCTTTAATAGACCATTTATTTACCTGGCAAGGGGGGCGAATGTAAAAACGCCTGGCTCCTCGCATTCCCTCGACGCGTGGAAGATGGCCCTTATTGGGCACAGAAGCCAAGAAGTCCAACATTTATGGAAGTCGGACACTACTTTACAGATATTCAAGATTTGGAGAAGAATCCGCCTTGCAATGCCGAAGACAATACTGCGCGCCGGACTCATCGTCATTGAAGCCTGGTTCGGGGGCTACCGAGGGAGTCCTGGATTAGGGGGTCTCTGGACAGCCGGACTATATCCTTTGGCCGGACTGTCGGACTAAGAAGATACAAGATTGAAGACTTCGTCTCGTGTCCAGATGGGACTCTACTTGGCGTGGAAGGCAAGCTAGGCAATACGGATATGTATATCTCCTCCTTTGTAACCGACCTTGTGTAACCCTAGCCCCCTCCGGTGTCTATATAAACCGGAGGGTTTTAGTCCGTAGGACAACAGACCATCATACCATAGGCTAGCTTATAGGGTTTAGCCTCTTTGATCTCGTGGTAGATCAACTCTTGTAATACTCATATCATCAAGAATAATCAAGCAGGACGTAGGGTATTACCTCCATCAAGAGGGACCGAACCTGGGTAAACATCGTGTCCCCTGCCTCCTGTTACCATCCGCCTTAGACGCACAGTTCGGGACCCCCTATCCAAGATCCGCCAGTTTTGACACCGACACCTACCTATACGTCGCACCTCTTCCGAAGAAGGTATTGAATGCACTGATCCCTCTTCGTAAAAATTGTGCAAGCTTGCGAGGCCAATTCTTGTTTTTTTACTCAAAGGAGAAACGACACGAACTTTTTGGTTTTAGCGCATATCAAGAAATCTCCGCAGCTATGCGGGTGATGGCATATGACATTCTGGCTAACTATGTCGACGAGTATCTTCGCATTGGCGAAGATACTACAACTAAGTCGGTGCGTAGGTTCTTCAAAGTGATCGTTCGCATCTTTGGTCATGTCTATCTTCATGCACCCAACGAGGAAGACGCAAAAAAGTTGATGGCAGCAAATGAGAAGCGAGGTTGGCCCGGCATGCTAGGAAGCGTTAATTGCATGCATTGGACTTGGAAAAACTGTCCGAAGGCATGGCACGGGCAGTATTGTGGCAAGTCTCATGATGCAAAAATTGTGCTAGAGGCTATAGCATGTGAGGATTTATGGATTTGGCAATGTTTTTTTGGTATGGCCGGTACTCTCAATGATATTAGTGTATTGCAACGGTCTCATTTGTTTGCTAGACTTGCTAGTGGTGATGCTCCTACTTGCAACTTCACGGTGAATGGGCATGAGTACACGAAGGGGTACTATCTTGCTCCTAATATTTACCCTTCTTGGTGTACATTTGTCAAGAGCATAAAAAGCCTAACACTAAGAAGCATATGGATTTGCAAAGGTAAAAGAGGCTGCGCGAAGATAGTGAAAGAAGGCTCTGCATTTTTGGGGTTGTTCGTGGTCCTGCTCGTTTTGAGACAAGCAAACGCCGAGCAATATCATGACATGTTGTATGATTCTTCACAACATGATTGTCGAAGATGAGAGGGACATGAACTTGAAGTTCTTCTACGACAATGTTGGTAGCCGTGTGAAGCCAACTAGAGACCCTGACCGCATACAAGCATTCCTTCAGACATGCCGGCAGATTGAAGATGCAAACACCCACCATCAGCTTCAAGAGGATCTCATTGAGCATCATTGACAAAGGCATAGCCGAAGACATTGAGCACCATTGCCAAAGGCACGACCAATTTTACATTCATTTTATTTAATTCATGTATGGTCGGTATTATTGTTGTATTCAGGACAATTCTTGTATTGAATTATTAGTTTTATTTAGTGATTTGAATAATTATTGTAATTTGGGTTCATAATATCCATATATTATATTATTTGAATTCATAATTATGTGTAATATGTGAGTTATGTGTCAAAATTCCAAAAAGACCACGCGTTTTGTGGGCTCGCGCGAGCTCGCCAAACAGACACCGCATAGCGCTACGCGGTGTCTGTTTGGCCGCAGCTCGCGCGAGCCCGCAAAACGCGTTTTCCGTGAACTGTAAACACACGATAAGGGTCCCCGATATAAAGGGACTGCTAGAGATGCTTTTACCCATGACTTTATTCACTAGAACAAAGGGAAGTACTCTCTCCGTATCAACATATAAGAGGTTTTTTGGCACTACCATAATATTAATGAACGGTCTTAGATTCTGCTACAAAGGTAGTAGTTTGCAGAAAATTCTATCGAAGTCCAAGGAGACACTTGGATAGAGCTTAGCGAAACGACCTCTAACCGCTAGCAGCTTGACTCGGAAAATTCATGGAGCCTGTGGGTGCGGGGGTACGCACCAGCCAAGCCTTGCCCGGTCGCTCAATTGTCTCCTGATTCGTAAAGTAGTTAGGTCCCATATGAGGGCACAGTAAGTTTTAATTAAAAATTTATGATTTTCTCACTTGATTTTGCCATTTCATAGATAAAATTGTAAGATATTTATTTCTCGGTCGTAGCAAAAAAAGTGATTTTATTGTTTGCGCGTACTTAGTTTTAAGAGTTAAAACTTAACATTTATTTTCAATTTCATCAAAATGTTTTAAAATGGATCTTATTTGAAAGCCCTCATCACAAAAAGTACGAATATGAAACAAAGTTTAATTTGAACTTTTCTTTTAAAAGATATAAAAGATTAAAAATCAGAAGCCAAAAATAAAACACGCGTGAGGAACCATGTGCCGTGAGTGCTGCCATCTTCCGCAAAAAAAAAAGTGAGTACGCTGCCAGGAATCCTCTCCCGGCCAGACTCGTAGTTTCACAGTTTTGTTAACTGCCTCGGTCAGGGCTTCCGGAAGCAAATCTGCGGTTTACACTCATTGACTATCTGCCCCCGCGTCGCCAACCCTCTAGGCGACACGGGGGGCGACCACGCCGCCAACCCTAGGCCCCTTCCCCTCGCCTCCTCCATTCTACCGTCGTCTGAAGTCTCACCGGTGAAGCCTGGCCTATGATGACGGTGGCGGGTCCTATCCCTCGCGCGATGGTGGCGTTTTTTCCGGGCGGCGGCGGCGGCGGCGCATCTTTCGACAGAGATCCAACGGCAAGGATCGGCGGGATCCCTACGGCATGCGTGACGGCGGCGTCAGCGGAGGCGCAACCTCCCCGCGGCCGAGTCGTCCCTGTGGCGGCGGCCGAGATCGTCGATCTGGTCTTGCCCAAATGGGCTTGAGCGGGTCGGCGGTTTCGGTGTGCATCTACAGGCGAGCATGGTGGGCCTGACGGCGCCAGCTATAGGCACCATGGTGGTGCCATGGCCGGTCAGGCGACGGCGTCCTGGATCCCTTTCGTCCAGTCACCGGTAGAGATGGCGGCAGTCCGTGCACGAGATGCTTGAGGGATGATCTTCGAACAGATCTAGGTGAAAAGCTGCTCTCGGCTAGCTGCCAAGGCCGGCGGTGGCGGCGCTGTCTGCGGTGTTCCCTTTTTGAACGCATCGTCGTGGAGAAGTTTAAGGCCACTCTATGCTACCTCCGGGGAAAACTCTAGATCAGCAGATCAGATGAGTGAGATGACGGCGACGCTATGGTGTCGTTTTTCTCTCGGGAGCGTCATTCGTGAAAGTGTACACGAACCGAGGGACCAGTGTAAGGCTTTTTGATGGAGCGGTGCTTCAGCTTACACATTGATGGTGGCGGATCTCGGCGACATGGCGCCGTGGAGACTCGACGTCTGATGTACGGAGATGGACTCGCGCGGGGTGGTGGCGCTGTCTGGCGTCGTGGTGGCGTCGACGACAGCTAGACCGGGCAAGGTTGATGCAGCAGTACAACACGGAGGATGGAGTGGTGGCAGGTGGCTGCGGTGGCCTCATACCCGACAGGCGTCTGGGTTAAGAAGTGCGCCAGACTGGTGGGTGCCCCATACCCGGCAGGCGTCCTGGTTGGGACCTCAGGTCTTAAATGATAGGTTTGGCTGCGAGGTCTGTTTGGTATTAGCCCCAGACTATCAACATCTCTATATCAACTGGATAGGAGTAGTGACAGATGTTGGCTATACGGCGGCTTTAGTTTTACCGTTGTACTCCCTCCATTCCACAATGTAGTGCTTCCTCTATCCACGTGCTTCAACTTTGACCATAAATTTAATTATCAAGACCGATTGCGGCGGGAGCAAAAATTATATCAGCGAATTCGTATTCGAAAGAAGTTTTCAATTATATAATTTTTTCTCCTGCCGCAGTTGGTCTCGTTGGTTAAATTTATGGTCAAAGTTAAACTTCGAAAAGCGCGGGCACACTATATTTTAGAATGGAGGGAGTATAACTTTGTAAGATTTTACGTAAATAATTAATAAAATAACTGCATGCATCGTCCAGATGCACTCCTCCATTTTTAAAAAAAATTGACTCATTTAAAAAGACAGACTCGAATCTCCAGGGGCAGTCGTCGGTCATCAGTTAGAATCTCACATCAGGTCAAATCGGACGTGAGCTTAACGTTTGTCCCTCCTTGGCACACTCGCGGCTGGTGCTTGCAGTAGCGTTCCAACGTGCCACCTACGTGGGTGCATTCCACAATAAAAATCTGGCGTGTGGCACGTCAAATCCCGGGACATCTTTTTCTTTTAAGGGCTAAATCCCGGGACATCTGTGTACATGAGAGCCGCGCAGCTGAGGAATTGTCCAAGCTGTGCGTTCCCAACAAGCTGTGCCACCAGCTAGTGAAAGCGAAATCAACGAGCTACAGCCTACAAACAATCAGCAGCACTACAGCAGGACGCATCGATCAACGAGATACAGCCTACAAACAATCAGTTATCCATTTAAATTGCCATCTTTCAAATGTATTCTCATGTATATCTGACATACTATCATTTTGAAGATTCCTCAGCAAAACTAGGTTCATAATATCCCTCCCTTTCAGGACATATGGAGCCCTCATTTTTTGTCGATTAGGCTCAGCACTGCCGTATCCCTCGGTGACTAAGTTTGGCCCAACTATATCAACGACCCAACAGAGAGGGCGCCACTGTATTTTTTTTTTAGAACGAAGGCTCAAGAAGAGCCCGACTTTAAATTAACAAAGCCATCAACCGGCCAGGATTATAGGACTGCCACTTACAACAAAAAAACAAAGAGCGGAAATAAAGATATATTGTGCTCAGTAGAACAACTCGAAGGCATAGAATGACATCGAACGCCGCTAAGCCGAAACCAGCTAACCTACTAAGGCTATGGGAGGGAGGCACCACCGTGCATGTTTTGTGTCACTGATTGCCATCAGAAGGAAAACAGGGGCAACACATGACCTGACTCCGCCTCTGCAAAGGGCCCCTACCCTTTCACCCGGGCTCGACGGGTGCCGCAACGGCGGCCTGCGGAGTGGTTCACCCTAGAACCCAGATCATCATTCCCAAGCAACCGAAGTAGAGGCACCAGGAACAAACCCACACGAAACGGGGAGCCGAACACCCAGTCACCGTTGCCGACAGCAGCAAGGCAGAGCACCGGACGAGAGTTGTCGAGACGAAGGCGCTGAAAACCCCGGAGAAGGCCAAGAGTATGCAGCCCCACGCATCGGTCAAGGATAGAAGGCACCATAGCCCATGGCACGAGAGAGGGACCCCGATCGCCTCGCACCAGCGGCTGAAGCCCTCCACACCTGGACCCGAGCAAGTTGCCGAAGATGAAGATCAGGCCAATACAATCCGCCGTCGAACCACCACCGACTCCACCACCACTTGAGCACTTCCCTGACGACGCCTTCAGGAAGGTTCACGCCACCAAGGTGCCGTCGTCGCCATGAAACGAGGAACTGAGGCTTCCACCTGAGCTGCTGGGTGGGGTGGGAGGTGCAGGAAGCCCACCGAAGCCTTCAGCAAGGAGAACGACGCCCAAAGGCGACATCTTCAGTGTGGCCGCCGCGCCGGCCAGGGGTTTCCCCCGGATCCGCACCCAACCACCAGATCCGCACACCCGGCATCCAGAAAACGGCGTCCGGAGCCACCAGGGACAGGGGGCGGCGCGGATCGGAGCAGATCGAGGATGAGGAC
This sequence comes from Triticum urartu, assembly GCF_003073215.2. NCBI lineage: Eukaryota > Viridiplantae > Streptophyta > Magnoliopsida > Poales > Poaceae > Triticum > Triticum urartu. The sequence continues at coordinate 459,185,810 of NC_053024.1, forward strand.
GCCGATTCTCCAAGGTACAGCCGGCCTACGAGGAGCTGCTGCAGCCGCCGACGCCCGCCGCCTCCATGCCGCCCGCACGACCGGGGAGGTGACCCACCTGCACCCTGCGGCGCCGCCCGCCGCACAGGCCACGCCGCCGCCCGGGGCCGCCGCCCCGGATGCCGAGGCTCTTCACGCAAAGTGGATCCGCCAAAGTCCTCGCCGCCACCTTCATGGGTGCCGAGCGGCCGCGCCGTTGGCCACCTCTGGCGGCGGCGGAGGGAGGGAGGGGGGCGGGGGGACTAGGTGGCGGCGGCTAGGGTTGGCCCCCGAGGGGGGGGGGGGGGGGGGGGGGGGGGGGGGTGGGGGTGGCCCCCCGGGTCCCCCCGGGGGGGAAGGCGGGGGGGGGGGGGGGGGACTCATGCTCTCTCGGTTAGTCAGAGGGCGCCACTGTAAAAGATGGGCATCGCTATGTCTCGCGTTCAGTGAGTCGAGGCTTCCTGCTCGCTCAAGCGCAAGCATATGGACCGGCCCAGGTTTGCGTGTACTATACTGCTTCGTTTTTTCTTCTTTTTCCATGTTTTTATGTCGTATTTTGCTTTCATTTTAAGTCTTTTTATACTTTCTAATAGAATATCTATATATATTACAAAATTGTACTCCGCGTGATATTTAGAAAAACGTTAATCATGCATTTGAAAAATGTTGAAAAAATATTTAGAAAACTTTTGAACGAGTATTTGAAAAATGTTGAACAAATATTTGAAAAAAAAGTTGATCATGTATGTAGAATTTTTTTGAAAAAGGATTTGAAATATGTGGAGCAAGTATTTTCAAAAATGTTGAACAAGTATTTGAAAAAATGTTGATCAAATATGAAAAATGTTGAACAAGTACTTGAAAAATGTTGAACATGTATACAATAATGTAGAATGAAAAACGAAAACAAAATACCAAAAAATGGAGAAAAAGAAAGGTAAGAAAACAAAAAATGGAGAGGAAAAGGTAAAACCAAACAAAAAATGGAGAAGAAAAAAGAAAAACAAAGAAAACCGAATAAAACAGAAAAAATAAGGTGGAGAAAAAAAAGAAGCTCTTTTACCTTAAGTAGCTCGCACCCTTCAGCTCATCACGAATTCCACACATATCACGGTGGCTAGCTCCAGCATAAACTATCTAGCAAACCCAAGTTTTGAACTCCAGCTTCACTCCCTTTTTACCCCTATTTCTTTTATTAAGTGGGCCAGCCAAGTTGCTCGCGAGACACAACAATTCTTCAGCGAGAGATCCCTTCCAAGTTCCAACTCACGTAAAGCAAGAAATAGCGCTCGCGCTTTAAGATGCGCATTCCAAGAGAAAATTTGCTATTTGTCGCCTTAAGCCCAATATACTGGCAAATCCTTATCCAGCCCACACTCTGCTCAGTTATAAGAGGGCCGGCCCATGGTACTCCTCTGCCTCAATGGTTTGGGGAACCTTCTATATGATACTCCCTCCGTCCCATAATATAAGAGCATTTTTGACACTAGTGTAGTGTAAAAAATGCTTTTATATTATGGGACGGAGGGAGTACTTCTATTTTAAAAATCGTGAACTTTACTTAATTCCAAAATGTTTTCCCCAAAATCATATTTTTTAAACAACATTGAATTTTTAGAAAATTATGCAAATGTTTTCTCATTTTTTATAATTCATGGACTTTTTAAAAATTCATGAAAATTTCTTCAAATTTGTGAACTTCCTAAGTTCACATCTATTTTCTAAATTCCTTAATATTTAGTAATTTTTTGTGAAAATTGTTAAAATTCCTGGATTTTTGAACATTTTTAAAATTACTATACTTTCTGAACTTTTCAAAATTTTGTGCATTTTTTGTAAATCCATGAACATTTTTCAAATATATCATTATCTGAAATCTCTAAGAAACTACAAACAGTAGCTACTGTTTTTTTATCACTCATCAAGCGAGTGAGGAGAAATGAAGCACTAATTTAAGTCACGACCAGCTTATCTTGCATGAGAGCGCTGGTGCGCCACTTCACATCTCCTTTTGCGCCCGTTACTACTATTTCTGCAATCGGGCACATACAACCCTCCGCATCGTGCCGGCCCATTTTGTTTTTTCTGTTAATTTGCCAAAGACGCGCACACGAGGTGATTCAAAAACACGATCTCCTTGTTCTCGATAAACTACAGTAACCACCAGGGACACCACACATGTTGTGATTACTTACCCCCTCGAGTCTAAAAAAATACTTCCTTTTTCTTCTTTTTGTTATTTATTTTTCTTTTTTTCTTAAATTTGTGAAGTGCTTTCGAAATCCATAAACTTTTTGCAAAAAAAGAGTAAAATCGATGATATTTTTTTCAAATCCGTGAACTTTTTTTTGAAAGTCGATCAATTTTATTCCAAATCAATGAACTTTTTCCTAAAATCAATGAACTTTTCTTCAAAAATGATGAAGTTTTTTCAAAGGTATGTTTTTTTTGAATTTTTTTAAAAATATCCTTTATGATTTTCCAGAATCATTGGTTTTTACAAAAATCAACGTTTGAAGCAGGTCACGTACCAACCTGAGAGCAAAAGAAGCAAATATTGTTTTTTAGGCAAGAGAACAAAGCAGACATGCACGCCTTGTTGAGCCAGGCCGAGACCACGAGCGCGTGAGCACCAGCGAGCACAACTGGTGCTGAACGCATTGTATAGGAGATCTCGCCAATTAGCGCTGAGTAGGAAGACCCTTCAGGGACCAAATACGCTCCGTGCATCAATTGGTCCACCAAATGCAAAAGAGTGGTCGCTATCTTTGCCGACCCAATTTTATGTGCTTGGACCGCTCGTGTGAGCGATTTTCTTACGTTCCTTTGCTGCATGGACTTCCAGTTTGTTTACTGTATTGTTTCCCAATCATTTTTCTTCTTAAAAGCGCAACTGCGAATCTGGTTTGTCAGATTTAAAAATATATCAAACTAGGACTAAAATCATTGTCTAGGGATCTTTTCAAAATTTAAGAAAATTTCATAATAAATATTTTAAAATGTGCGAGAATTTTAATGTCACTAACTAAAAAAATCTATGAGTATTTTTTAAAAAATTGACCTTTTCAAATTATTTCTGTTTCGTAAATAATATTCATGCATTTAAAAAAAATCACAATTTTCTAAAAAATGGTATTTAGGGAACTTTTTTTCATTTAGAAATGTTAATGTATGTCAGAGAAGGATTAAGTTTTCAAAGGATATTCTCATATCCTAGAAGATATTCAAAAAATTTTATGAGAACATGTTTTCATGAATTTAAAATTCATAAAAGTAAAACTTAAATAAAATAAAAATAGGGAAAAGGAAATAAAAACGAAATAAGGACACTGAAAAAGCCAAGAAAAGCAAAAATAATAATGAAAGGACCAGTCTAAGTTAAACCACTACCGAAAAAGAACCGAATAAATGATACGCCTGGTCAATGAATCAGTGCTCCATGCGTCATCTCGACATTTTTTTTATTTCAATAGTTTATCTATCCAGTTTCCAAAAAGCAAGTGAAAAACTTTTGATTGCAGAAACAAATATTCATATTTATGTAAAAATGTTCATATAATGTTAAAAAATGATCTATTTGTGGGGAATTGCTTATAAAAATGTTCACTCTAACAAAAAATATATATATATTTTGCTAGAATTTAGATATCCAGTTTCTAAAAATCATGTGAAAAAGTATTCCTTGCAAAAAGGAAATCATGTGCATAGGAAAATGCTCATGTAATATTTAAAAAGCCATGTATCTTCTAAAAAATGCTCTATATGTCAGAAAAAATGTCTTTAGGTGTGTCAAGAAAATGTACACACATAAGAAATTAAACTCATGCATTTTCCCTAAAATATTTTTCTAAAAAACTTGTTTACAAAAAATGCTTTTAATATATCTCAAATAGATGTTTATATTTTGAAATTTTTTTGACAAGAAAACCCTTCTACCCATAACTAGTACTCCCTCAGTTCACTATTATAAGATGTTGTAACTTTTTTATTAATTGGATGTATATTGACCATTTTAGTGTGTTTGCTCACTCAATTCAGTTCGTACGTAGTTTATATTAAAATATTTAAAACAACCTATAATAGTGAACGAATAAATGTAGTGCTTAATCCTATAGTTAAAAAATAAAGAAATTTTGCACGGATCTCAATTCTCAAGAATCAACTGTCCTTGGTGACTTGGTGTTGCCTAAGGACTAAGAAACTCATATATGACTAAGAATTAACAAAATCGTAAAAGCACGCACTGTGGTATGGATAGATCGTGTAGAATGCAGACGTCCATGCAAATCGCCCTCCGCTGTCAAACGTTAAATCTCATGATGGTCATCGCGAAACCACAACAAGATGCTACTAGTACTACTACACGGCAGGGTATATGACTGCTACGGAAGGGAAATGGCTGCACGGAAAACAAGACGAATGCAAGAGCGACCATCATGCCGACAGCACTTCGACTTGCAAACCCGGATCCAACCTGCCTATGCACCACTAGGCAAGATTCCTCTTTAAAAAACACGCTAGAGACCGGAGAAGCGCGGGGTGAACTGAAAAATATTGAGCATTTGACTTCACACTCGCTTAGATCACCATCGTATCCGCTTGCCCATCCGACGGTTCGACAAGATTGTACAAAGCGCTACAGACACCGATGCAAAACGAAGTGAATGAATCATGCGGGAACCAACTCATAGGCCGGACAAGCGGGGCACGCATCTTTTCACTGATCCCTCTCCTTTTGTAACGTTGCGCGTGTCGCCAGCCGGAACGGAATGACGAGATCCGATGGAGAGACCGGACAATAGGTAGGGTTGACATCCATCCTCGCCTTGCATCGCGTGGACCTCTGCGGCATGTGGCCGTGGCTGCCCGCACATGGCAATGGCCGATGCCGTGCATGGATCCCCGCGCCGGGACGCGTTTTCGCGTCGGGTTCTGCCTCTCTTGCGCAGAGCGCGCCGGACGGACGCAACGAGTTGACAGGACGACATGCGTGGGGGCGTGGCGTCACAGCCAGGTACTGTGCCGCTCCAGCCACATTCTCCTCTTTCTTGGTGTGAATCGGGTGGCTGCTGAGCTCGATGGGATCGAGTGCAGTGCATAGGTTTTCGCTCTAGGGCCCCGGCGACGGCGAGCCCGATTCCTAGTCCTCGGGCAGCTCCATGGCTTTCGACAGTGACCCGACACCTGTTCCGGCCGTGCATGGTGGGAGAAGGCCCGGGCATTTATGTGCTACATGGCCCAAATGTGGCATTGCTTATCAGCTGGGATAGTGATTTCAGGCCCCGTATCCGCCTGGTTTATACAGATAGGAGTATGATAATACTGCCACTGCTCGAACTGTGTCGAGGAGACATGACCGAGACACCTCTCTAATCAATTATCAATAGCGGAATCTGGATGCTTATATTGACTCATATATATTCTACGAAAATCTTTATCGGTTGAACCTTATGACAACATACATAATTTTCTTTGTTCATCGGTATGTTACTTGCCCGAGATTCAATCGTCGGCATCTCTATACCCAGTTCAATCTCGTTACCGACAAGTCTTTTTACTCGTTCCGTAATATATCATCTTGCAACTAACTCCTTAGTCACTTTGCTTGTAAGGCTTCTTATGATGTGTATTACCGAGAGGGCCCAGAGACACCTCTCCGAAACTCGGAGTGACAAATCCTAATCTTGATCTATGCCAACTTAACAAACACCTTCGAGGATACATGTAGAGTATCTCTATGATCACCCAGTTACGTTATGGCGTTTGTTAGCACACAAGGTATTCCTCCGGTATCCAGGAGTTGCTTAATCTCATAGTCGAAGGAATATGTATTTGACATGAAGAAAGCAATAGCAATAAACTGAACGATCATTATCCTAAGCTAACGGATGGGTCTTGTCCATCACATCATTCTCCTAGTAATGTGATCCCCTTATCAAATGACAACACATGTCCATTGTTAGGAAACCTTAACCATCTTTGATCAACGAGCTAGTCTAGTAGAGGCTCACTACGGACACAGTATTTGTTTATGTATTTAAGTTTTCGATCAATACAATTCTAGCATGAATAATAAACCTTTATCATGAATAAGGAAATATAAAATAACAACTTTATTATTGCCTCTAGGGCATATTTCCTTCAGTTGGATGCTGCATCCCGCTTGTCCTCCTTGGAGTCGGTCTTCCTCCACGGCCGTGCCTTCTCGCCGTCCCCAACCTCCTCCACGGCTTGCTTCCCTCCACGTGACTTGAGGGCGGCATATTGCGTCTTGAACTTCTCCTTGTCTTTGATAACCCTAAAGCAATGGGAAAAGTTGAAGCACTTACCATTGTGTTGGACCTTAAATGCCTACAAAGCTTGAAATGTCTACAAATGTATTTCATGCAAGCATATTGGCAAATGGTTTGAAAATGGACACGCAAACATAAACAGAATGACACAAAAGAGGGCGGCGTTGATGAGGCAGTGCTGGCTAGGGTCTAACCCTAGCATATAGAGCACCTCCCTCGTTGCCGCCGCGACGCGGGCGTTGGTGACGTCCTGCTGCGCGGCAGCGGCGACGGCGGTCACCGCGATGGCTCCGTCCCTCGCATCTGTCGCGTGCCTCCGGCCCTTCCTCTTTGCCGACTCCCTTGCTCGCTGTTCGGACGTCAGCGTCTTCTTTGGCTTGGGCACGACGACGGTCTTGCGGGGGGCGCGAGACTTGCCTTTGCCAGAGGGCCCGGTTGTTATGCCGGACAAGGCGAGGCCGGCGGTGGCGTCGAGGTCGTCGTCCATGGCGGGCGGGAGGTTTTTTGGGAGAAATGGAGGAAAATGGTGGAGACTGTCACCGACCAGCGGGCCAGGGGGGAGGAGAAGGCGAGCGCGTGCATCCGTCTCGTGTCCGCACCGACGCAAATCCGACTCATAAATGAGTCGGGAATGGGTCGGCAGGCGGATAAAAAGTGGACGCTCGTCCGTTTGTGTCGGTGCGTTGGGCCGACTTTTCTGCCCGCGCCGATCCAAACAGACGCCCGCGAACGAAATGGGTCGCCCGTTGGAGTTGCTCTTATACATATAGTGTGATTTTTTTTTTGCGGGAACATATAGTATGATATACTGCCACTGCTTGAACTGTGACGAGTAAAGTGAGAAAAATTGAGTAAAGAAAGAAGAGAATAAGCATCCAAACCGGACGAATCCTTTTCCGCTCTCGAGCTTTCTCATCTAAGAACAGGTGATCATTGCATTGGAGCCCCCAGTGAAGTGTGAACAGACTGAACGTGACTTGGGCGTGAAGATTCTCTGCCACACAGAAAGAGGGGGAATGAGACAAACTGCAAATGGCTTTACGTGTATAGAAATACTGTCCCTCCTGGATATATACGTGCTGTGTACCCGACTCGATCTACAGGGAAGTCAAAAGGGGCCCAAGAAAATTATCTGGGAGTAACAACATCATGCACCTGCTACCGGCCCATATGTAAACTCTGCACGGTCAGTGGTCAGTCCACTCCTCTAACGATCTTGGACCAATACTCCTACTTACTCAAGCCAGCTTTGATGGTAACTTAATTTGGTATTTGCGCAACGGCAGGAAAGGTTTCATATGCTTTCATGCATCCTAGTATTTCATGAACTCGTTATCTTCACAAGGATAGAAACCCTAGGTGGTCTAGCTTATGGCAAATCAGAGACTGCTTCGTACAGTAGTATTTACCATGCCAATCTGCCTTGAGAAATATGTTTGCATTGTGCAGCCGTGCATTGAGCAGGCCACGTGAAGTAGACAGAGATTGATCACATGAGGTTGAATCTGATACTAAAAGCCTTCCGTAGGTAGGAGTATCAGTTGGGTGATGATGCATGCAATTAAAGGGAAATGATAAACAATCGGTAAATGTGTCAGCACAGAAATGCTCTCCCTTTGCCCCATGGACCCTCTCCCATGCCACGCATTGACTGACCAAACCACCATTCAGCTTGGCATATCATGCATGATATATCTCCTTTATCTCCAGGAGGCAGAGCAAAGCAAAGAAACCAAACCCAAGAGATCCACGTAAAATCTTCTTCCAGAAAGCTGAGGCGAAAAGTGGGAAGGGCAAGGCCAGCAGTTGCAACTCCCAACTCAGATCACTTTCAGAATGAACAGGAAAGCAGGCCAGTCTCAGACTAGAAAAAGCCATGCTTTCTCCGCGTCGTGTTATCTCGAAGGGGATCGGAAATGAGAGGTCTCCCGGCCCATCAGACCCCACCACTTGCATGGCACCTTTCCTCTCCTTTTCTACGACGACCAGAGAGACATATCATATGGCTAGGGCAGGGCCGGGGCGGGACTGTGACCCAGTCAAGCCGGTGGCTCTCCTCTATCTATCTAGTCGGAAGAGCGAACGGCATGCAGGGTGAAACTGAGACATGGCAACATTTTTCAACATTGTGGGCTAGCTTTGGATCTTTTGCCGGTGTCAAAACGTGCTCGACGGAAAAAATGGCAGTGCCCAGATGTTGTTATCGTTGAATGCTGTTCCTGCACTGGCGGCAGGAGTGCCTCTTTGAACGTGGAAAAGAAAAGATCCTAGTGATTGCGTGAATAAGCATCACCGCATGTAGACCATGCGTGATCCATATAGGCCGCCTGTAAACATGATCTTTTTTCTTTGAATGAGACATGAGAGAGTCGTCTACTGACAATATGCAAAATATAATACTCCCTCCATTCCACAATGTAGTGCTTCCTATATCCACGTGCTTCAACTTTGATCGTAAATTTAACTACCAAGACCGATTGCGGCGGGAGCAAAAATTATATCAGTGAATTCGTATTCGAAAGAAGTTTTCAATTATATAATTTTTTCTTCCGCCACAGTTGGTCTCGTTGGTTAAATTTATGTGCAAAGTTGGACCTCGGGAAACGTGGGCGCACTATATTTTGAAATGGGGGGAGTACCCCAAGGCCTGCTCTAACACACACTTTTATTGATTATTCCAGAGTTCATCATTCGAGTAAAGTTCAACAAAATATAATATCCCAAGGACAAATTAAAAAAAATGTAAGAAAAATGAGCCTCATGCACTGGCATGTTAATTGGCACAAAAGCCAGAAAAAAACGCACACAGTGGAGATACAAGCAAATTACGAGGAGATAAATCGTACTGATGGCACAATGCATGCATGCATGCATGGCATGGCATCATGCTCATGTGAGGCAGAGGTCACTGGTCCAAGTTGAACATGGACGTTGGTGGTCCAAGCTAAGAGATGAGTTTGACTCGGTTAGGTCTGTGTAACCAGATCAAGTCAAGCCCTGGGATTAAACTATTTCGTTGTTGATTGTTCCATGCCGTGCAAGCATCAAAGTTGTCTCCACTTTGGTAAGTAAAGCACACAAAAACAAAGCATGCATGCTTCTTACAGCAAATTAACTAATCAGTCGACAAATATTTCTAGGAGCGTCGGACGAAATCTAATTATATACAAGTAATAAACCACAGATATATGGAGCGTACTTTACCCTATGCTCATACGTACTATCGCTTTCCATCTCCTCTCACACATCGCCGAATGAGTACAAGAATTAGAGGTGATTGCGGAGTTTTGTGCCCGCGAATCACCACCAAACAACTAGCTAGTGCTAAGCTACGGTCGGCAAACCTAGCTAGCTAGCTAGCTAGCTAGTCACGCGCAGCTCCTAGTGCACTGGCCATTCGTGGCCAAGGAAAACACATCTCTCTTGCGTGCACGTACGTCTCTTCACATGTTAACTGGTACAATCATCTCTTCATCACATGTGAAGAGAAGGAACAGAAAGCAAGAATATTGTTTAAGTATCGTTCCAATGGAGCCTAGCTAGCCCAATATGCGCGAACTTTTTACGAGCTGTCAAATCACATCATGCAACATGCATTTGGCAAAGCTATATGCTAAGTGGATTGTAGTGGTATTTGTCTAGAGATACCTAGCATTTGTATGTAGGCTTCGAATTTTGGTTTGGGGCGGAGAGAGGGCCGGGGCATGTGATGTGGGTGAACTTTGGGGCGTACGGTTCGGCGCATGTCACGCTCGATGGCCGGCTGGCCGTGCAAGTGCAAGGATGATCGATCAAATTGAAGGAGAGCACGTGTTGCGCGCGTCCCTGGCCCGTGCCCGTGCGGTGCGACACGGTACGATCGGCGCCGTTTGCGTCCTCCACGCTGCGCCGGCCGTCGGGTGGATCAGAATGGCACAAAGGATGAGGCGTCCGCGCGGGAGCGGCGCGTGCGTGCGACGTCGCCGAAGCACAGCCCGGCGCGGCGGACGTCGCTCGGTCGGCGTCCGGACGGCCGGATGGCGACGTGGAGCGCGCCCGAGAGCGACGTGCGGCCAGTGGGATCGGTCAAGTATGTCGTCATGGGATTTATGGCCAGGGATGCTGGATACGGGTCAACCTTTTCAGGCTTACGCCCAAACAAATGACACAAAGAGAGGGAGGAGAATGGACTGTGACAAGGGCAGATGCTTACCATAGTCTTGCAGCCAGAGCCAGACCGACTAGTCATTTTCATCGGTGAACTACCATCATTTCGAACCAGACCACGCTGCTCTGGTTACGGAGCACCTAAAAAACAAGCGAAAGCTCGATTCGCACACATTGCGCTGGAATCTTTTTGCTGCGGGTGTCTCCCTCACGGCACAAATTCAAATCCGGCACACTGGCCGGTGGCAATCGTGCCCGCAACGATGTGGAGCAGGTGAACCTCGTCTATTCTAGTAGGGGATCAGAATTTCGAATCCCTCTTCAGATCTCAGAGAAATTATATAGGACTAGAAGGAGTTTGGAGGAGGTCAAACAAATGAGGCAGTGGATCACACGCGACAGCAACATGAGTCTACCTCCCAGTCCCAGTCCCAGGTCATCACAGGATGCTGCGCAGGGTTATAAAAGGTTTAGACTCGCCCAACTTGCTGTGCATATAACTGTTACTACTACTTGCACTGCATACAATTAGCAGTTGTAGTTGTTGTTGTTGGTTGGCTGCCACCTCATTTGACCAAGTCTACCATCGGCCCATCAACTGTTAAATTATTGGGTGCGAAAGTGTCCACTGTCATGTGGCGCTTGTTCCTTTGTGCATCTTCAGATTTGCTATTTTGACTCGGGGTGGCCGACTTCAGAGTTCTTAAGGCATCTATAGAATTTGTATGTGACATGCTTCCTACCACAGTAAACATTTTAAGAAAACCGTTTATGCACATGCACACCACATCCACATGTACAAGGATCCCCTCTTTATCTATGGAAACATCGACTTCCACTGAAAGATTAAACTACCTTGATGAGAAACTCGAGATTTGACAATGGAACGGGCTACGTTCAACCTATAGGAATGACGGTCTAGTAATAGAATATGTGATGCACAAACTGTATCATTTCATTCATGTCGCAATGCTTTTGAGTCATGTTTCTTTGTAAAAAAAAACAATACATGGCAATAAAAAGGGTTGCGTGCATCACTTGATGCCCTCCTTTAAACAAAGCCTGCATAATTTTGCAAACGAGATTGATTCAAAGTTCATGTTTGAATTCCTGAAAAGAAAAAAAGGGTGCCAACTTTCAAATACACATGTGACAGGTCCCATCTGCGATGGTTGGTAATACGTCGATTTTGTATCACGATTTCTTATCTCAAATTGCTCAGTTATGACCATTTTTTACCTATTACGTCACCATTCTCATAACCTTTTCATTTCATGTTGCAAGTTTGCAATAAGGATGGGGAAGTGTTGGAAAGCTGTCGGAAAGAACCAAATGGAGAGAGAGAGAGAGAGAGAGAGAGAGAATGAAGAAAACAAATTTTCGCGGAGCTAGAAAAATTCCAGAGAAAATCATTACAAGAAAAAAAACACATCCGTGAGATTTTGACCCGAACGAAAATATTTTCAGTCATGGAAGTGACACTTTCATTAAAATAATAGTGACAAAAACCGTATTATCATGGATGTGATGGGCACCTACTTCCGTGATAGAAAAAGGAACTTTAGTCCTGGGCGGACAGACGAGGCACCTGCATGAATTTCTTTGGGTCCTTCAATGACGTAAAAAAATCATGGTAGAAGTGAAGGTGAAATTTTTTTTGGTGATTTCTTGGGCGAGTTCCCCTCGCATGTGTATGGTGGGTGGTCGGGCCAGAGCAAGATGCAGGGTAGTTTGCATGATCTCATACATTGTGCGAGCCTTCACATTACTGAACCCTGAGCGATTGACGCGAGACTGGATCAATGGTTGTGTGCGGTAGTTGTAGGCCCCCCATCGGTTGATCGATGCCCCTGTTGGGCGGTTGTATAGAGGAGGCCCCCATTGTTTGCTCGAGACATCACATTACAAAGAACAAGATTAATCGATCGATGTGAGTCTCTCGCTATAGCCTTCTTCTATGTGTGGTGCGCGATAGTTGGAGAAGTTGTATGCATTGCAATCGCACGCTATAGTATATAGGAGCCCCCAGTATCGATCGATCAATGCGAGACTCTGATGGCTCAAGAATTTGTGACTTTTTATAATGAATTTTCACTTGGTTTTCATCAGCTTTTTATTATTTCTCGGTTCTTTCTAACCCTTACCCTTCAAGAGAGAACAAAACTCATTTTCCATTGTTTGGTAGGGAAAAACACATATGGAAGGAAATAAAGGTGCATTACTCCAAATTGAACCAAATGGAACAACTTCCATGTTGGAAGATTCTGCACCAGGCGCACCAGAGTGCGAGACGATCAACCTATGGATAAATCAGATGCCTCCTAATGACTAATTTACCCCTCACTTAAGAAACGACGCCACATAAACTTTAGTACTTACAGCATGTTACCTAGCCGCATCCCTGGCGGATTCGGCAACCACGTCCAAGAAGGCAACATCTGAAGGAAATATGCCCTAGAGGCAATAATAAAGTTGTTATTTTATATTTCTTTATTCATGATAAAGGTTTATTATTCATGCTAGAATTGTATTGAACGATTCGGCAACCACGTCCAAGAAGGCAACATCTGAAGGAAATATGCCCTAGAGGCAATAATAAAGTTGTTATTTTATATTTCTTTATTCATGATAAATGTTTATTATTCATGCTAGAATTGTATTGACCGGAAACCTTAATACATGTGTGAATACATAAACAAACACCGCGTCCCTAGTGAGCCTCTACTTGACTAGCTCGTTGATCAAAGATGGTTAAGGTTTCCTAACCATAGACATGAGTTGTCATTTGATAACGGGATCACATCATTAGGAGAATGATGTGATGGACAATACCCATCCGTTAGCTTAGCATAATGATCGCTCAATTTTATTGCTATTGCTTTCTTCATGTCAAATACATATTCCTTCGACTATGAGATTATGCAACTCCCGGATACCGAAGGAATGCCCTGTGTGCTATCAAACGTCACACCATAACTGGGTGATTATAAAGATGCTCTACAGGTATCTCCGAAGGTGTTTGTTAAGTTGGCATAGATCGAGATTAGGATTTGTTACTCCGAGTATCGAAGAGGTATCTCTGGGCCCTCTCGGTAATACACATCATAAGAAGCCTTGCAAGCAAAGTGACTAATGAGTTAGTTGCAGGAAGATGTATTACGGAACGAGTAAAGAGACTTTCCGGTAACATGATTGAACTAGGTACGAAGATACCGACGATCGAATCTCGGGCTAGTAACATACCGACAGACAAAGGGAATAACATATGTTGTCATAATGGTTCGACCGATAAATATCTTCGTAGAATATGTAGGAGCCAATATGGGCATCCAGGTTCCGCTATTGGTTATTGACCAGAGAGGTGTCTCGGTCATCTCTACGTAGTTCTCGAACCCATAGGGTCCGCACGCTTAACGTTCGTTGACGATATAGTATTATATGAGTTATGCGATTTGGTGACCGAAGGTTGTTCGGATTCCCGGATGAGATCACAGATATGACGAGGAGTCTCGAAATGATTGAGAGGTAAAGATTGATATATAGGACGATGGTATTCGGACACCGGAAGCGTTCCGGAAGGTATCATGCATTTATTGGAGTACCGGAGGGTTACCGGACACCCCCGGGGGAATATATGGGCCATATGGGCCATGAGTGGGGAGCACACCAGCCCACGAGGGGTGGCGCGCCCCCCTATGGCAGGAGGGCGATTGGGAGAAGGAAAAGATGGGGTTTGTCTCCCCTTCCCTTTTCTCTCCGATGTTTTATGGAGCGGGGGGGGGGGGGGGGGGGGGGGCTCTTGGGGAAACCCCAAGTAGGATTCCGATCCTACTTGGGGCGCACCCTGGCTGCCTCCCCTCTCCCTCCCACCTATATATATGTTGGTGGGCACCCCTATCACACACCAGACAATTTCCTAGCCGTGTGCGGCGCCCCCTCCACCGTTTACACCCTCGGTCATATTTTCGTAGTGCTTAGGTGAATCCCTGCGAGGATCACTTCACCATCACCGTCACCATGCCTTCGTGCTGACGGAACTGATCTACTACCTCGATGACTTGCTGGATCAAGAAGGCGAGGGACGTCACCGAGCTAAACGTGTGTAGAACGCGGAGGTGTCGTGCGTTCAGTACTTGATCGGTTGGAGCGCGAAGAAGTTCGACTACATCAACCGCGTTGAGAAACGCTTCCGCTTACGGTCTACGAGGGTACGTAGATACACTCTCTCCCTCGTTGCTATGCATCTCCATGGATAGATCATTGCGTGTGCGTAGAAATCTTTTGTTTTCCATGCAATGATTCCCAACACTGGCATCATGAGCCAGGTCTATGCGAAGATGATATGCACGAGTAGAACACAAAGAGTTGTGGGCGGTGATAGTCATACTGCTTACCACCAACATATTATTTTGATTCAGCGGTATTGTGGGCTGAAGCAACCCGGACCAACCTTACATGTCCACGGACATGAGACCGGTTCCACTGACAAACATGCAACTAGTTTTGCATAAAGGTGGCTAGCGGGTGTCTGTTTCTCCTACTTTAGTTGAATCGAATTTGACTGCGGCCGGTCCTTGAAGAAGGTTAAAATAGAAAACTTGACGAAACACTGTTGTGGTTTGATGCATAGGTAAGAACGGTTCTTGCTAGAAGCCCGTAGCATCCACGTAAAACTTGCAACAACAAAGTAGAGGACGTTTAACTTGTTTTTGCATGGCATGTTATGATGTGATATGGTCAAGATATGATGTGATATAAGTTATTGTATGAGATGATCATGTTTTATAAAAGTTACCGGCAACTAGCAGGAGCCTTATGGTTGTCGCTTTATTGTATGAAATGCAATCGCCATGTAATTGCTTTACTTTATCACTATGCGGCAGCGATAGTTGTAGAAGCAATAGTTGGCGAGACGGCAACGGCGCTACGGTGGAGATCAAGATGTCAAGCCGGTGACGATGGAGATCATGACGGTGCTTTGGAGATGGAGATCAAAGGCACGAGATGATGATGGCCATATCATGTCACATATTTTGATTGCATGTGATGTTTATCTTTTATGCATCTTATTTTGATTAGTACGGCGGTAGCATTATAAGATGATCCATCACTAAATTTCAAGGTATAAGTGTTCTCCCTGAGTATGCACCGTTGCTATAGTTCGTCATGCCGAGACACCACATAATGATTGGGTGTGATAAGCTTTGCGTTCATATACAATGGGTGTAAGACAGTTTTGCACGTGCCGAATACTCAGGTTAAACTTGACGAGCCTAGCATATGCAGATATGGCCTCGGAACACTGAGATCGAAAGGTCGAACGTGAATCATATAGTAGATATGATCAACATAGAGATGCTCACAATTGAAAACTACTGCATCTCACGTGATGATCGGACATGGTTTAGTTGATATGGATCACGTGATCATTTAGACGACTAGAGGGATGTCTATCTAAGTGGGACTTCTTAAGTAATATGATTAATTGAACTTTAATTTATCATGAATTTAGTACCTGATAGTATTTTGCATGTCTATGTTGTTGTAGATAAATGGCCCGTGCTTCTGTTTCTTTGAATTTCAATGTGTTCCTAGAGAAAGCTAAGTTGTAGACATAATCCCATTAGTGTTACAGAGCATTGTTTTTCTTTTTTATAAATCCCATTGGTGTGTTTCGCTCATCCAGAGAGGTGTTGCCTCATGGCTCTTATTTTAAAGATCCATCTTTGAATAGGTGTATTGCCAACGGCAGGCCTCTCCCAAACATTCTTGATTATGTCTACAAATCCATCCCCATGCAACCATCCCAATTCAAATTTAAAAGGGCGTCTGGCAACTCGGTGGAGATCAAGGTGTCGAGCTGGTGAAGATGGAGATCGTGACGATGCTTTGGAGATGGAGATCAAAAGCACAAGATGATGATGGCCATATCATGTCAGATATTTTGATTGCGTATGATTTTTATCTTTTATGCATCTTATTTTGCTTAGAACGGCGGTAGCATTGTAAGATGACCCCTTCACTTAATTTCAAGGTAAAAGTGTTCTCCCTGAGTATGCACCGTTGCTACAGTTTGTTGTGTTGAGACACCACGTGATGATCGGCTGTGATAGACTCTACGTTCACATACAACGGGTGCAAGACAGTTTTGCACATGCGGAATACTTGGGTTAAACTTGACGAGCCTAGCATGTACAGACATGGCCTCGGAACACTGGAGACCGAAAGGTCGAACGTGAGTCATATAGTAGATATGATCGAAAGAAATATGCCCTAGAGGCAATAATAAAGTTTTTATTTATATTTTCTTATATCATGATAAATGTTTATTATTCATGCTAGAATTGTATTAACCGGAAACTTAGTACATGTGTGACTACATAGACAAACAAAGTGTCCCTAGTATGCCTCTACTTGACTAGCTCGTTAATCAAAGATGGTTAAGTTTCCTGACCATAGACATGTGTTGTCATTTGATGAACGAGATCACATCATTAGAGAATGATGTGATGGAAAAGACCCATCCGTTAGCTTAGCATAATGATCATTTAGTTTTATTGCTATTGCTTTCTTCATGACTTATACATGTTCCTCTGACTATGAGATTATGCAACTCCCGAATATCGAAGGAACATCTTATCTGCTATCAAACGTCACAACGTAACTGGGTGATTATAAAGATGCTCTACAGGTGTATCCGATGGTGTTTTTTGAGTTGGCATAGATCGAGATTAGGATTTGTCACTCCGTGAATCGAAGAGGTATCTCTGGGCCCTCTCGGTAATGCACATCACTATGAGCCTTGCAAGAAATGTGACTAATGATTTACTTACGGGATGATGCATTATGGAACGAGTAAAGAGACTTGTCGGTAACGAGATTGAACTAGGTATGATGATACCGACGATCGAATCTCAGGCAAGTAACATACCGATGACAAAGGGAATGACATATGTTGTTAGGCGGTTTGACCGATAAAGATCGTCATAGAATATGTAGGAACCAATATGAGCATCCAGGTTCCACTATTGGTTTTTGATCGGAGATGTGTCTCGGTCATGTCTACATAGTTCTCGAACACGTAGGGTCCGCACGCTTAACGTTCGATGACGATTCGTATTATGAGTTATGTGATTTGATGACCGAAGTTTGTTCGGAGTCCCGGATGAGATCACAGACATGACGAGGAGTCTCGAAATGGTCAAGAGGTAAAGATTCATCTATTGGAAGGTTGCATTTGGACATCAGAATGGTTCCGAGACGTTCGAGCATTTTTCCAGAGTACCTGGAGGTTACCGGAACCCCCCGGGGAAGTTAATGGGCCTTAGTGGGCTTTATTGGAGAGAGGGAAGAAGGGCCATGAGGTGGAGCGCGCCTCCCCCCTGTCCAAACAGAATTGGACTAGGGGTGGGGGCGCGGCCCCCTCCTTCCTTCTCCTTCTCCCCTCCTTCCTTTCCCTCCGGGGGAAGAAAGGAAAGGGGGGGGGGGGAAATCCTACTTGGACTAGGAGTCCAAGTAGGACTCCCCCTGGTGGGCCCAACTTGCCCGGCCTCCTCTCTCCCTCCCTCCTTTATATACGTGGCCAGGGGCACCCCAATGGCACAACATACAATCTCTTAGCCGTGTGCGGTGCCCCCCTCCACAATTCAACACCTCGGTCATATCGTCGTAGTGCTTAGCTGAAGCCCTGCGCTGGTAACTTCATCATCACCATCGCCACGCCATCGTGCTGACGGAACTCTCCCTCGTCCTCAACTGGATCAAGAGCTCGAGGGACGTCATCGTGCTGAACGTGTGCTGAACACGGAGGTCTGTACATTTAGTACTTGGATCGGTTGGATCATGAAGACGTTCGACTACATCAACCACGTTACTAAACGCTTCCGCTTTCGGTCTACGAGGGTACGTGGACACACTCTCCCCGTGCCATTGCTATACATCTCCTAGATAGATCTTGCGTGTTCGTAGGATTTTTTTTGAAATACCACGTTCCCCAACAATGATCAACATAGAGATGTTCACCATTGATGACTACCCCATCTCACGTGATGATCGGACATGGGTTAGTTGATTTGGACCACGTATCACTTAGATGACTTGAGGGATGTCTATTTAAGTGGGAGTTCATTAGTAGTTTGATTAATTGAACTTAATTTATCATGAACTTAGTCTTATAGTTCTTGCATATCTATGTTGTAGATCAATAGCTCGCGTATAGCTCCCATGTTTCATTTTTGATATGTTCCTAGAGAAAACTAAGTTGAAAGATGATAGTAGCAATGTTGCGGACTAGGTCCGTGATCTGAGGATTATCCTCATTGCTGCACAAAAGAATTATGTCCTTGATGCTTGCTAGGTGATCGACCTGTTGCAGGAGTAGATGCAGACATTATGAACGTTTGGCAAAGCTCGATATGATGACTACTTAATAGTCTAGTGCGCCATGCTTTACGGCTTAGAACCGGGACTTCAAAAATGTTTTGAATGCCACGGAGCATATGAGATGTTCCTCGAGCTGAAATTTGTATTTCAGACTCATGCCCGCATCTAGAGGTATGATACCTGTGACAAGTACTTTGCCTACAAGATGGAGGAGAATAACTCAGCTAGTGAGCATGTGCTCAGAATGTCTGAGTACTACGATCGCTTGAATCAAGTGGGAGTTAATATTCTAGATAAGATAGTGATTGATAGAGTTATCTAGTCACTATCACCAAGCTACCAGAACTTCATGATGAACTATAATATGCAAGGGATGACGAAAACGATTCCTAAGCTCTTCGCGATGCTGAAATCGGTGAAGGTAGAAATCAAGAAAGAGCATCAAGTGTAGATGGTTAACAAGACCACTAGTTTCAAGAAAAGGGCAAGGAAAAGAAAGGGAACTTCAAGAAGAATGGCAAGCAAGTTCCCACTCCAGTAAAAAATCCTAAATTTGGACCTAAGCCTGAAACTGAGTGCTTCTACTACAAAGGGAATGGTCACTAGAAGTGGAACTGCCCCCAATACTTGGCGGATAAGGAGGATGGCAAAGTCAACAAACGTATATTTGATATACATGTTATTGATGTGTACCTTACTAGTGTTCGTAGTAACCCCTGGGTATTTGATACTAGTTCAGTTGCTAATATTAGTAACTCAAACATGAGTTGCAGAATAAACAGAGACTAGTTAAAAGCGAGGTGACGATGTGTGTTGGAAGTAATTCCAAGGTTGATACGATCACCATCGCACACTCCCTCTACCCCTGGGATTAGTGTTGAACCTAAATAAATGCTATTTGGTGTTTACGTTGAGCATGAATATGATTGGATCATGTTTATTGCAATACGGTTATTCATTTAAGTCAGAAATAGTTGTTGTTCTATTTACATGAATAAAACCTGCTATGGTCTGATACGTCTCCAACGTATCTATTTTTCCTAATGCTTTTCCTCTCGTTTTGGACTCTAATTTGCATGATTTGAATAAACTAACCCCGGACTGACGCTGTTTTTAGCAGAACTACCATGGTGTTGTTTTCGTGCAGAAATAAAAGTTCTCGGAATGGAATGAAACTTTGCGAGGAATTTTTATGCAATAAATAAGAATTTCTGGAGCCAAGATCCACCGGAGAGGGGCACCTGGGTGGACACAACCCACTAGGGCGCGCCCCCTCTCCTGGCGCGCCCAGGTGGGTTATCCCCACCTGGTGGCCCCACAGACCCTAAAACTGACACTATAAAATCCTATTTTTCTAGAAAAAAAATCAGGGAGAAAGAATTATCGCGATCCATGAGATGGAGCCGTCGTCACCTCTTGTTCTTCATCGGGAGGCCAGATCTGGAGTCCGTTTGGGGCTTCAGAGATGGGGATCTCCGTTCTTCATCATCACCAACCCTTCTCCATCGCCAATTCCATGATGGTCCCCATTGGGAGTGAGTAATTCCTTCGTAGGCTCACTAGTCGGTGAGGAGTTGGATGAGATTCATCATGTAATCGAGTTAGTTTTGTTAGGGCTTGATCCGTAGTATCCACTATGTTCTAAGATTAATGTTGCTATGACTTTGCCATGCTTAATGCTTGTCTTTTTGGGCCTGGGTGCCATGATTTCAGATCTGAACCGTTTATGTTATCATCCTTATATTCATGTTCTAGATCCGATCTTGTAAGTTATAGTCACCTACTACATGTTATGATCCGGCAACCCCGGAGTGACAATAGCCGGGACCACTCCCGGTGATGACCGTAGTCTGAGGAGTTCATGTATTCACTATGTGTTAATGCTTTGTTCCAGTTCTCTATTAAAAGGAGGCCTTAATATCCCTTAGTTTCCAATATGGACCCCACTGCCACGGGAGGGTAGGACAAAAGATGTCATGCAAGTTCTTTCCATAAGCACGTATGACTATTTACGGAATACATGCCTACATTATATTGATGAACTGGAGCTAGTGCCGTATTGCCCTAGGTTATAACTGTCTCATGATGAATATCATCCAACAAGTCACCGATCCAATGCCTATGAATTTATCCTATATTGTTTTTGCTAAGTTACTACTGCTATCATAACTGCTACACTTGCTACAAAATTACTGCTATCACTGTTACCGTTACCGTTGCTATTTCTACTATTATCAAAACTATCATACTACTTTGCTACTGATCACTTTGCTGTAGATAATTAATCTCCAGGTGTGGTTGAATTGACAACTCAGCTGCTAATACCTTCAAATATTCTTTGGCTCCCCTTGTGTCGAATCTATAAATTTGGGTTGAATACTCTACCCTCGAAAACTGTTGCAATCCCCTATACTTGTGGGTTATCAGGACCTTTTTCTAGCGCCGTTGCCGGGGAACATAGCTATATTTGTTGAGTCACTTGGGATTATTATCAATTTATCACTATGAAGAATCTGAAGGATGCTAAGACTAAGATTTTTCCCTCAAAGACGAGGGGAGGTAAGGAACAACCATCCAGTTCTGCTTTAGATTCACCTTCTGTTATAAGTAAACTTGCAACACCACCACATGCTATCAATTCTGATATGTCGCAAGTTATTGATGATGCTACTTATTCTATGGATAATGCTTATGATGATGCTAGTACCTTGCGTGATAATGATGATGTGCCACTTTGTGAATTCCTTGATAAACAAATTGCTAGAGTAATACAACATGATGTTGTTGAATCTGATGATGAGCTTGAAACTGAAACTCCTGAAACACCTGCTAGAACTAGCCTTCCTAGATATGAATTGCCTAAGGTACTGGAAGGTTATGTTATTAATGAGGAGACAACTAGATATATTCTTGCTTGTAAGGATAGAGATGATCTAGAGAAATTATTATGCAAGTATAAAGAAAAATATCTGAATGCTGGAATGAAATGTGATCCTAAGTTTGCTACTTCACCTATCTTTATTGATGATAAGGATTATGAATTCTCTGTCGACCCAGAATTAATTACTTTGGTTGAATCTGATCCTTTCCATGGTTATGAAACTGAAACTATTGTGGCACATCTTACTAAGTTGAATGACATAGCCACCCTTTTTACTCATGATGAGAAAACTCGCTATTACTTTATTCTCAAATTATTTCCATTCTCATTAAAGGGTGATGCTAAAGCTTGGTACAATACTCTTGCTCCTGGTTGTGTGCTTAGTTCCCAGGATATGATTTATTACTTCTTTGAAAAATATTTCCCTGCTCATAAGAAACAAGCTGCCTTACAGGAAATATTTAACTTTGTGCAAACTAAAGAAGAGAGTCTCCCACAAGCTTGGGGGAGGCTTTGCCAGTTACTAAATGCTTTGACTAATTATCCTCTTAAGAAAAATGAAATACTTGATATCTTCTATAATGGACAAACCGATGCTTCTAGGGACTTCCTAGATAGTTGTGCTGGTTGTGTTTTCAGGGAACGAACTGTTGGACAAGCTAAAGAATTATTGAATAACATATTGAAAAACTATGATGATTGAACTCTTCGTGAACCACCACCTAAACCCACTCCGAAGAAGAGGGGTATATTATATCTCAGTCCTGAAGATATGCAAGAGGCAAAGAAAAAAAGGTATTAAAGCTGAGGATGTTAAAAATCCACCTCCTATTGAAGAATACATGGGCTTAATACACCACCACTGCCTAAGGTGGTAGAGGTAAATTCTCTTATGAAGTTCAATGATAATGACAATCCTCACAATATGCATCCTAGCCAATGCCTTTATGAGTTTGAAAACTGCATTAGAAAACAAGATCACTTCAATGCAAATGTTATGAAACAACTGAAATACAATTCTGATATGATTGCTCACTTGAGTGACTTGTTATTTAGAATATCAAATGATGTTAGAGGTGTTGGAAAGCATGCTTCTATGGTTCAAAATCAGTTAGAACAAGTTGCTAAATCACAAAGAGAGTTGCTTGATGAAATGAATAATAATATGCATCACTTTGCTGTTAGAGTTGCAACTAGAGTAGGTAAAACGACTCAGGAACCACTTTATCCTGAGGGACACACAAAAATAATTGAACAAGATTCACAAAGAGCTAACACTAGTGCACCTAGTTCTTCTAGAAAGAAAAAGAAGAAGAAAAATGATAGGACTTTGCATGCTTCTAGTGAACCAGAAATAGAAAAACCTCCTGATAATGATAAGGGAACTTCTATCTCTGATGCTGAAACTCAGTCTATATATTCGTGTTCAGAGAGAAAAAAATCAACTCCAACTGGAGCTCCTCCGACCTCAACTCCAACTCTATATATTCGTGTTCGGAGAGAAAAAAATCAAGGAGAAAGATTCATCACGTTTTACGATACAGAGCCGCTGCCAAGCCCTAAACTCTCTCGGGAGGGCTGATCTGGAATCCATTCGGGGCTCCGGAGAGGGGAATCCGTCGCCATCGTCATCATCAACCATCCTCCATCACCAACTTCATGATGCTCACCATCGTGCGTGAGTAATTCCATCGTAGGCTTGCTGGACGGTGATGGGTTGGATGAGATTTATCATGTAATCGAGTTAGTTTTGTTAGGGTTTGATCCCTAGTATCCACTATGTTCTGAGATTGATGTTGCTATGACTTTGCTATGCTTAATGCTTGTCACTAGGGCCCGAGTGCCATGATTTCAGATCTGAACCTATTATGTTTTCATCAATATATGACAGTTCTTGATCCTATCTTGCAAGTCTATAGTCACCTACTATGTGTTATGATCCGGCAACCCCGAAGTGACAATAATCGGGACCACTTCCGGTGATGACCGTAGTTTGAGGACTTCATGTATTCATTATGTGTTAACGCTTTGGTCCGGTACTCTATTAAAAGGAGGCCTTAATATCCCTTAGTTTCCACTAGGACCCCGCTGCCACGGGATGGTAGGACAAAAGATGGCATGCAAGTTCTTTTCCATAAGCACGTGTGACTATATTCGGAATACATGCCTACTTACATTGATGAATTGGAGCTAGTTCTGTGTCACCCTAGGTTATGACTGTTACATGATGAACCACATCCGGCATAATTCTCTATTACCGATCCATTGCCTACGTGCTTTCCATATATTGTTCTTCGCTTATTTACTTTTCTGTTGCTATTGTTATCATCACTACAAACTACCAAAAACATTACTTTTGCTACCGTTACTTTTGCTATCGTTACCACTACTATCATATTACTTTGCTACTAAATACTTTGCTGCAGATATTATGTTTCCAGGTGTGGTTGAATTGACAACTCAGCTACTAATACTTGAGAATATTCTGGCTCCCCTTGTGTCGAATCAATAAATTTGGGTTGAATACTCTACCCTCGAAAACTGTTGCGATCCCCTATACTTGTGGGTTATCAACGCGGCAGTGGATGCCCACGCGTAGAGGAGTATGAGGGTTTACTGGTTCGCTACGGTGTGAGGCTGCCATCGCCGCAGAATAACATGGGGTGTGGGTGAGTGGAGGGATGGCCTGGCCAGCGGTGGGAGTAGTAGGGGGCGGTGAGGCCTCCGCCGCATCGCAGCCGGCCATGGGAGGCAGGAGCACTAGGCACAACCGACGCTGGTTTGGGCGGCTGGAACAAGAAGAGCAGAGGTTGAAGAAGCACTACAGCCGTTGGATGGACTTCGTACGGTCATTGGAGCTAGAATCATGCATATTGACTAAGTTGACAAAGCCCTCCGTCCCCGTCAACTTAGTAGGCCCACAAGTTAGCCTGCCACTATACTGGGTCCCAGATAGCAGGGGGAGTATTCATTTTTTTGTGCGTAATAAGGAGACACTTCCTTGCGTGCGAAGATATAGCTGGTGGGTCCGAACGTGAGCGGAGGTAACATTTTTTCATGAAATACAGAGGCCCTTTCGGTGGTTCCCAGATGTCAGGTGGAGGAATCATTATTTTGCGCGTAATAAGGAGGCATTTCCTTGCGTGCGGCCATGGACCCAGCTGTCAGCCTCTCCATGTACAGTGCACTTAAGATGCATGTTGGTCGTTGACCACGTTGACCAGGCCGTGCCGAGAGCACCAGGGTGGTGGACGACGGTGAGTGTAAGTGCATCTAGTGCCACCCCTAGTTGGTTTTGGAGTATTGACGACAAACCTGGTTGAGGAACTAATGTGTTTGTGAGAATTGCAGGATAACACAGGTAGAAGTCCCTCATTGATTCAGTTTTCCTACCAGAGATGACCCCTAAAAATGTATGAAGACATTGAAGTCAAAGGTGGTATGTGAAGACACTCACATTGAAGACTATGACAAGAGAAGACATTGCATGAAGACTATGGAGCGCGAAGACTTAGTTGTTTCGTCATTCTTTTTCTTCTTTGTTAAAGTCATAGGAACCACCGTACTGTTAAGTGGGGTCCAAGTGAACCAATCAGAATGACTGAAGTGATGCTTAACCAAAATCCTATGTCTTCGAGCGAAGACAATGAGAGCAAATCTTATCCAGAGTTGGATAAGTCAGCTTTGCTTGTAGCCCAAGTAAAGTTGCCGTGTGTGTTTGAAATCTGACCGTTGGAACACGTGTCAGTTCCTTAGTGACCCAGGGTCATTTCATACAAATCAGGTCGGGTTGCCTAGTGGCTATAAATAGCCCACCCCCTACAACCATAAACGGTTGGCTGCTCAGAGTTAGTGTACGGCTTTTATCGTTTGAGAGCAACCCACCTCGAAGCCTTTGAGAGAGAATTCCTTGCGAGGACGAAGCCCTAAACACCCAGAGCCAAAGAGTGTTAGGCATCACTTAAGTCTTCCTGTCTGTGTGATCTGAAGACTTATTACACTTGAGGACTGTGAATCCTCCAGCCGGTTAGGCGTCGCGTTCTGAGCATCCAAGAGTCATTGTGGATCGCCGGTGAACGAAGTCTGTGAAGGTTTGGAAGTCTACCTTGAAGACTTACTAGAGTGATTGGGCGAGGACTGGGTGTCCTTAGCTCAAGGGGAATAAGGTGAAGACACGGTCTTCTGAGTTGAATCTCAGCCTCCCTAACCAGACGTACAGTTGTCACAGCAACTGGAACTGGTCCAACAAATCATTATCTTCAATGAGCCATTGGTTCCATCCTTCCCATCTCTTTATGTGCTGATTGGTCTTTGTGAAGTCATTGCCTGTTTGCATTAGTTATTTGTCTTCACTGTGTGACTGCTTGTTCTGATTGGCTTCATACTATCTTCCATCCTGATCTATACTTCCTAGCTTCTATTAGTCTTTATGCTTTCATTTCATTGAATACTTGACTATGGCTAGCTTAGTGTAGTCTACCTTCTGCTGCATGGTAATAGGTTTATTTCTATCGTTTGTCTTCGAAACTTCCATGTTTTGAAGACTTTCATAAAAATCGCCTATTCACCCCCCTCTAGTTGATCACTAGCACTTTCAATTGGTATCAGAGCAAGGTACTCCCTTGTTCTGTGTGATTCGGTTTAACCACCTGGAGTTTTAGCTATGTCGACTGCAGGGATAATCAAAGTCTCCGCTGCGTGCCCAGTCTTCGATGGAACTGAATATCCCTACTGGAAGAATAAGTTGCGCATGCATCTTGAAGCCATTGATGTCGACCTCTGGTATGTCGTTAAGAATGGCGTCCCCAAGGCCGGTGAAGGTGTCACCGCTGCTGATGTCAAGAAGTTTGTTCAATCGGACTCCACTAACAAGAACATCATCTGTGGTCATCTGACCAAAGGGCAGTATGGCTGTGTGAGTGCTCTCGAAACATCTAAGCTAGCCTGGGACTGGCTATCCAAGGTCAACGAAGGTGTCTCAACCTAGAGAGATCAAAGAACCAGTGTCCTTCACAACCTCTTCAACCGCTTCAAGAGAAACGACAATGAGAATGTTCAGCTCACGTTTGGTCGACTCATTGACATCACAAATGAGCTTCAAGCCCTCGGCGCTACTGAGATCACCAAGCATGAAGTCGTCAAGACACTCCTAAGATCACTAGACAACTCATTTGACACCCTAGCCCTGATGATTCGAGAACACCCTGACTTCAAGACACTCGATCCGTCTGACATACTTGAAAGGCTCAACACACATGAGTTTCAGCTTTCTGAGAAAAGAGACATCTACGGTCCCAACTATGGGCGAACTCGTGCTTTGAAGGCAAAAGCTATTTCCTCATCTGAAGAAGAATCTGATTGCAGTTCGGATGATCCTGAAGACATTGGAAAGGAGCTTGCTATACTTGTGAAGAAGTTTCAGAAATTCACCAAGAAGAAAGGCTACAG
Source organism: Triticum urartu (assembly GCF_003073215.2). Lineage (NCBI taxonomy): Eukaryota > Viridiplantae > Streptophyta > Magnoliopsida > Poales > Poaceae > Triticum > Triticum urartu. Next base: position 459,212,978 of record NC_053024.1, read on the forward strand.
AAAGTCCTCACGATCCAGCTCAAGGAATGATGAAGCTTCTGCTCATGACTACAAGAAGGGAACATGTCACAAGTGCAAGAAACCTGGTCACTACATCTCTGAGTGTCCGCAGTGGGACAATGAGAACAAGAATAAGCAGAAGAGCAAGGAATATGATTCTGACGACAAGAAGAAGAAGAAATACTCAAAGTCTTCTTCCAAGTCTTCCTCAAAGTCTTCATCACACAAGAAGAGCTCATCTGGCAAGGCTCGTGCGTTTGTTGGCAAGGAAATGGATTCAGAGGAGGAGTCCGCTTCTAAGGAGGCGGAGGTGGAGTCTGAGGAGGAGTCCGATTCTGGCGTTGCAAGTTTGGATACAACATACATTATGAAGTCCATCTTCAACACTGAAGACAATGACTTCATCACCGACGCCGATGCAAATGACAAGGACAACTCCGCTCCCACCTACTGCTTCATGGCACGCGGTGCCAAGGTAAACACACGCACTATTCACTATCAAACATCCAGTGAAGATGACTCTGATTGTGGTTCCAAACCCAGCTACAAAACACTTGCTAAAATTGCAACTGAACAACAGAAAGCTATGGAACATATTCAAAAACTGTTAGACAAAAGCGATGATCTGTTAGACGCTGAAATGACTCGATCTCAGTCCTTAATTGAAGACATAAAAAATCTTCATGTTAAGTATGAGGAACTTGAAAGTCGTCATGAAACGCTCTCAACAACTCATGAAAAGCTTTCCTATGATTATCTTCAAAGGAAGCAAGATCTTGAGAAATTGAGAGCGGCTCATGAAGATCTTCAAAAGGAAAACGAATCACTTCGCGCCAAATAGATCAATTCCGCTCAGGAAGGATTTGAACCACCATGTCTTAAATGCATTGAGCGTGACAACGCTACTTCTGTTGCTGGATGTTCTACTGCTGCTACTATTGCAATATCTTCAACTGTTGATGTGGTAACTAACCCCTCTGCTGAGAATACCATGACTATTGCTGATGAAAATGCTAGGTTGAAGACATTGCTTGAAACAGGGATGTACAAAAGTCTCAAAGGGCATCAGACACTATGTGATGTCCTCAATAGGCAGATCTTGAACCAAAACCTAGGAAAGAGGGTGTTGGGTTCGAACGGAAAATGAATGCTGATGGCTCTTACTGGAAACCTGAGTAGTACCCCAAAGCCACATGGGTTGCTGCAAAGGAACCTTCAGTCGATCCATCCACCCTATCTGGCTTCACTTGTGCTAATCCCATTGTTATTGATGAATCCTTTGATGCAAACTATAAACTGTTTAAGAATCAGAATGGTGAAGTGTTTGCCAGGTATATTGGTACTAACTGCAGGAATGTGCCACCTATGAAGAAAGTCTGGGTGCCGAAAAAGTGTTTGGAGAATCTTCCTGTGAATGTCGTCATGACACCACAAGTGAAGAAGACAAACTCCAGACCACATGCTTCATATGGTCCAAAGGCTTCATACATATGGTCCAAAGGCTTCATACAGACAAATGACTGACCTGAGTCGCACTAACACAAATGTTTTGCAGGGAAACCATACTCATGCCTATGAATATGAGCACGTTTCATCAAATCGCCATGTTCATAAGACCAAGAACTACTCTGCTTATTCTTATGAGTACTATTGTCCACTTGCAAGACTATTTGCTAGGGCTCCAAAGCCAAAGTTCTCAGATGCTGCACTTAGACTCATTGCTTCGAAGCCACCCTTGAAGATGTGGGTGGCTAAGAAAGCTTAACTCTCTTTTGCAGGGAAATGTCTCCAGCCGAAAATCAAATGCGTCTGAAGCTATTGCTGGGGACCTTAAACATCTTGTAGGGCACAAGATCAAATGCCCAAATGGTCTTATTATGTATTTTGTTCCTGAGTCGCTTGCTACTTGTTCTATCAGTCCTAATCTCGATCTAAGCTTTCATAATCCACTTGCTCGTCAAATGTTTATGCTTCAAAATTCTCTTCGTGAAGCCTATCCCCCTAACTGCACTGTAGGGTATGACACCAGCTGCTTCAGAATGGATTATTGATAGTGGGTGTACTAATCACATGACTGGCAAGTGAAGTATTCTCATGGACTCAACCTTACGTCCATTTGACAAGAGTCACATCACATTTGCTGATACTGGTAAAAGCAGGGTATTGGGTCTAGGTAGAGTTGCAATCTCAAGGGATCAACACATGGATAAAGTGATGCTTGTTGAATCCCTTGGTTTCAACTTAATGTCTGTCTCAATGCTTTGCGATTTAAACATGATTGTGATATTTGGAAAATATCGTTGCCTTGTTCTAATGGAATCTGACAAGTCTCTAGTCTTTGAAGGGTATCGGAAAGATGATTTGTATGTGGTAGATTTATCAGCAGGACCACAGCTTGCCGTATGTCTTCTTGCAAAAGCTTCAGAATGCTGGCTCTGGCATCGGAGTCTAGGGCATGCTGGCACGAGGAACTTGCACACTCTTGCAAAGAAGAAGCATGTCATAGGCATCAAGGGCGTCAAGTTCAAAAAGGACCACCTATGCGGTGCCTGTGAAGCTGGAAAGATGACGAGGGCCAAGCATCCCTCGAAGACAATCATGACAACGACTCAACCCTTCAAACTACTACACATGGACCTCTTCGGTCCCACTCACTACTCAACTCTTACTACTATTGCTTGTCTCTATGGCTTCATCATTGTTGATGATTATTCAAGATATACATGGGTGCATATAATCCTCTACAAGATTGAAGTGCAGGATGTCTTCAAACGCTTCGCCAATCGAGCCATGAACAACTATGGCGTCAAGATCAAGCACATCAGAAGTGACAATGGCACTGAATTCAAGAACACCGGCCTCGGCACTTATCTTGGTACTTTGGGCATCACTCATGAATTCTCAGCTCCGTACACGCCGCAGCAGAATGGCGTCGTGGAACGCAAGAACAGAATACTTATTGAGATGGCCCAGACGATGCTCGACGAATACAAGACTCCAAGAAAGTTCTGGCCTGAAGCCATTGATACTGCATGCCATATCATCAACCTTGTTTATCTTCATAAGCTTCTGAACAAAACATCCTATGAGCTCCTCACTGGTAAGAAGCCAAACGCCAATTACTTCAGAGTATTTGGTGCTAGGTGCTGGATCAAGGATCAGCATCACACTTCAAAATTTGCACCAAAAGCACATGAAGGTTTTATGATTGGATACGGAAAGGATTCGCACTCCTACAGAGTCTTCAACCTCTTTCACTATAAAGTGGTTGAAACTGTGGATGTGCGGTTCGATTAGACTAACGGCTCGCAAAGAGAGCACCTGCCAAATGTGCTAGATGAAGTTCCATCCAGTGAAACCATCAAGCTTATGGGAACTGGAGAAATCATACCGTCTGAAGCTCAGCCTGAAGAGGAAATCATCATCTCTGCACCTGATCAACCTGAAGACAATGCTCAGCCTGAAGACATTCCTTCTAACGATGACAATGATCAGCAAGAGCAAAATCTTCATCCTGTTCATCCTCGTGTTGCAAATGAAGTACAGATTGAGAGAATAATTGACAGCATCGATGCACCTAGTCCACTCACTCATTCAAGGGCAACACAACTAGCAAATTTTTGTGGACACTTCGCATTTGTCTCAATATTTGAACCCAAGAAAGTTGATGAAGCCTTTATGGAACCTGAATGGATTCAAGCTATGCAATAAGAGCTTCAACAATTTGAGTTGAATAATGTATGGGAACTGGTCAAGCGTCCTGATCCTTGTAAGCACAGTATCATAGGCACTAAATGGATATATCGCAACAAGCAAGATGAGCATGGTCAAGTTGTCAGAAACAAAGCTCGTCTCGTTGCCCAAGGATACACTCAATTTGAAGGAATTGACTTCGATGAAACATTTGCTCCTGTGGCTAGGCTTGAAGCTATACGCATACTGCTGGCCTATGCAAGTCATCATAACATTCTTCTGTATCAAATGGATGTGAAGAGCGCTTTTCTCAATGGCAAGATTGAAGAAGAAGTGTATGTTGCACAACCGCCTGGCTTTGAAGATCCAAAACATCCTGACATGGTTTACAAGCTCAACAAGGCACTATCTGGCCTTAAACAAGCCCCTCGAGCTTGGTATGACACACTCAAAGACTTCCTGAAGAGCAAAGGCTTCAAACCTGGTTCCCTGGATCCCACTCTCTTCACTAAGACATATGATGGTGAACTGTTTGTGTGCCAAATATATGTGGATGACATTATCTTCGGCTGCACTAATCAGAAATACAGTGATGAGTTTGGATACATGATGCAAGAGCAATATCAGATGTCCATGATGGGGGAGCTGAAGTTCTTCCTTGGTCTTCAAATACGACAGAAACGCAACAACATCTTCATATCTCAAGAGAAATACCTCAAAGATTGCCTGAAGAAGTTTGGAATGCAAGACTGTAAAGGCTACACGACGCCAATGCCAGCTAAACACCATCTGGGTCCCGAAGACAATGGTAAAGAGTTTGATCAAAAGGTATACCGCTCCATGATTGGTTCTTTGCTTTATTTATGTGCATCTAGGCCAGATATCATGCTTAGTGTTTGCATGTGTGCCCGATTCCAAGCGGCACCAAAGGAATCGCATCACTTAGCTGTGAAGCGAATTCTTTGATATTTGGTTCACACCCCAACACTAGGATTATGGTATCCAAAGGGCTCAGAGTTTGATCTAGTTGGATTCTTGGATGCTGATTATGCTGGTGACAAGGTGGATCACAAGTCTACATCAGGCACATGTCACTTTCTGGGACGATCACTTGTATGTTGGTCTTCAAAGAAGCAGAACTGTGTACCTCTCTCCACTGCTGAATCTGAATACATTGCTTCTGGATCTTGCTGCGCTTAGCTTCTATGGATGAAGCAAACACTCAAGGACTATGGCATTCATCTGAAGCAAGTGCCACTCTACTGCGACAACGAGAGCGCCATCAAGGTTGCTAACAACCCAGTTCAGCACTCGAAGACAAAGCACATTGAAATTTGTCATCACTTTCTCAGAGATCATGTCATGAAGGAAGATATTGATATCATACACGTCAACACTGAAGAGCAACTGGCAGATATCTTCACAAAGCCCTTGGATGAGAAGAGATTTTGCAAGTTACGGTGTGAGCTAAATATCTTGGAATCCTCAAATGTCCTGTGATCAGGCACACATCCTAACACTTATGCATGTTGATGGCTTAGATGTGCAACACACGAAGTAACGTATGTCTTCAATCAATGAGGACTTGCATTCTGAGTGTGAATACATTAACGTGGAATTTGACTTCGGAGCGCCACGATAATTGTGCACCGTGTCTGAGTCTAATACTTCCTATACGATGGGTAACGCCACCACCAAATTCTTCCCTTAAGAAGTGTTTTTCACATGGCGTTACATTTGCAAAGTCTTCCTTTTCTGTTTGTTGTCAATGTTAACATGGCCTCAATTTGGTTTCTGTCCTCTACATCATTCACTTATAGCTATGTCTTCTTGTTGAATCTCTTGAACTAATTGAATGTGATCGGACCCTAACCCCTCTATGCTTCTATCTTAAGTCTGTCTATCCAAATCATATGCATTCTATTGACACTGTCAAAATGTCTTCTCTGCGTCCTTGTCGGCAAAAGACACAGAGACAAACATTAATCTGTTTTCAATGCTAAATCCTTCAACCCGAAACCCGGAGAAGTGGGAACGACCACCCGACAATCCAGGCGTGCGTGGGAACATGGAACAACCTCCAATGTGTTGCATGATCGCCACGTGTCCTTCAGATGTGAACCGCTTGGGGCACCTGTGTAATAACACTGTGCCGTCCCTGTCCCTATAAATACACGCCTCACCCCAGTCATTATTTCTTCTTCCACTCTCGCACAAACCCTAGCGCCACCGCTAGCCCTCGACGACGCCGGCGACAAAGCGCTTAGCTGCCGCGACCTCACCGACGCCGTCCTCACGCCGGCCGCGGACATCGTGTTCTCCGCCGTCGCCGTAAGTGTCCTCCGCCGCCAAGTTAGGGCACGGAAGATCGAACTGCTCGGCCTCCTCTCCCACTCCGTCTAGCAGTTCCTCGTGTGGTAAATAAAACCTCCTTTTTATAGTCTTTTTGATCCGATAGATTCATCCTTTTCTACCACAAGTAGTTTTTGTTCACACAAGTTGGATCTATCTCATACTGCATCTCATAACATGTCTAGTATATTCACTTATGCTTCACAAAGTAGTTAGATTCCTCACTTGTACTTCTTCGTGGATTTGTACAAATCTGGAACCAACTCTCTACCTCTGAGTGAATGTCTTCGCACTATGAGGTCAATGTCTTCTAAACTGATTTATCTTCAAAATCTTCTGAGAATGCATATGACCTCTTCCCCTTCCCTCGCACCTTAATGTTGTCACAGGTACATGTCCATGGGAGAATCCCTTGGTTCTCATAGTCTGCATTCATTTGCAGAGTTCTTACAGCACCATATAAATTCTCCTGAAGCCAGTTCTTGTCTGACCAGTAGACGGAAGACTTTGACAGTGTTGAAGCCTTTCAGTCTAAACTTCATGGCAACAGAGAAATCTGCAAGGAAGGGTGGCAGACATCATCGTGGGAACACCTCAAGAGATTTGCCTCCTGACCTCTATGAGCTGTACAAGACAGATCCAGAGGAGGACTACAATCAGCGGAAAACCCGAATCCAATGGATTCGAAGATATTGGGCAGAACAATGGTTCAAGTACAGGTTTGTGACCCAGGAATATGCTGAGAAAAATGCCATCAAGCGACCGTGGGGAGACATCTTGTACATAAATCTTCAACCTAGATCCAGAGCTGAAGCCATTGAACAAGGCTTCTATCCTTGCATGGTCCGTGGACCACAGCCTGCCGATGCAGACCCATCTTCATTGCTATGGTGTCGTGACGACAATCTGTTCAAGCGCAACTTCCAGTTTGCCAAGAACTCGGCCAAAGAAAACAAGAAGTCATGGGGATTAGACTTCAATCCAGGCCCCTCTGCTCCTCGTGCTGATGGCACACGCGAAGCTGAACCCAATCTGGTTGGGCCCTTCTATAACTTAGAAGGTCTCATTACTCACATAAAGGTTGAAGGGGCAATCGTGGATCCTGCAGACGTCGCTGATTCTGACGAAGCGCCTGCACCACCGAAGCCAAAGAAGCTAAAGAAACCTAAAGCTTCGAAGCCTGCCCCTTCACCAAAGGTTTCACAGGTGAAGCCTCTGGCCACTGCACCTCCTGAACACAGTGTGCAGTCTGAAGATCTATCACGCATCTCCAAGCCCTCCAAAGTGAAGATGCCCATGGAACCCAGCAGCCAAGCACTGACCCCTGCTGCTGTTCTGTGCAATGAGAATGACGCCATTGATCTGTCCAGCGACGACGACCTTGGCGATGACGCTCTTGAGCAGTTGATCAAGAGCAAACAAGAGGCAAAAATCTTCAATGACCTTCCTCTCTTTGATGTTGAAATCATAAACAAGTTCATTGATGAGTGGTTTGACAGCCCACATGTTAGCTTTGATGATCTTCAGCTTCCCATTAGCCTCAGCGTCGCCTTCCATGGAGCCATTGCTGTTGAGCTGGCTCTAGCTCAGAAAATTGTTGAGCTGAAGCATAAGACAGATTATGAAAAGGCTCAGTTCAAGAAGCATATGGCCAAGCTCACTGTTGAAGACATTCAGAACTTCCAGGTCATGATGCATGACCTCAAGGAAGCATTCCGCACGAAACACGAAGAAGCCAAAGGTTCTCGTGAGCGCATAAAGGACCTTGGTGCTAAATGTGTTCAGGGATACAATGAAGCTGAAAAGCGCAAGGCTTTGGGGCGACCAGGCATAGACCCCCGAATGGCGGTTAAGAAGAAGAAGAAGCCAGCTGTGGCAGAACCCGAAGCACCAAGGCAGGAAGTACATCCGATTGTCTTACCAGCAAGTATGACAGGCTCGAAGCCTAAGGTCCCCACAGTGGCTTCAGAACTGAAGAAAACAAGGGCAGCTGAAGCCGAAGCCAGAAAGCACAAAACCAAGGCCACCACTGATGATGCTCCTCCAACCAAGAAACGCAAAACCAAGAAGAGAGACCGGGCTGCTCCCATAGAGACCCTTGAGGTCGAGCCAATCTCAGTGGCTCGTCCTGCATCTGAACATCAAGAACGCCAAATGATAGTTCATGAGCCTGCTTCCACAGAGGCTCCTGAAGCTGAAGACAATCCAACTGTTGACCCCATCGCAGCTGAAGACATTGGTCCTCACAACAATGTTGAAGATGATGAAGTCCTTCCTTAGATCGAGCACCAGTTGGTATCATCGCCTGTGCTCACGCACAACGAACTCATCAGCATTGGTCATCCTTTGACGCCAACTGCTTAGGATGCATCGTGGGCCGATCACCCACAACGACAAGACACCCCAAGTTCTCCCCAACCACAAGTCACCTCACCCGTGCAAGATGACATTGACTTTGAGGCCTAGCACACTCCATCTCCGCAAGCGTCGCCAGCATTACGCAGGCTTCGCAAAGGACCGAGGCCCCAAGTCACTCCCACTATGCACGTGTCAGAGTTTGAAGCCAAAATCGCTGAAGATATTCCGGCTGCATCAGCCGATGAAAGAGAAGAACCAAGAATTGAAGTAGAAAGAGTTGCTACACCCCCGTCCCACCAAGATGTTGTTCTCGAGGAGAACGTGTCCGACCCTCCAACTTCTGAAGTTGAGGTTAACAATCCTGAGGCGGCCACCAACATCAACTCTGAAGCCAATGACATTGTCATGGCTGAAGCTAATGTGGCGCCTGAAGCTACTGCGGTGCCAGAAGTGCATGCACCTGAAGCCACTGCAGCGCCCGAAGTCAATACTGATGCACCTGAAGCCACTGCAGCGCCCGAAGCCAATACTAAAGCACCTGAAGCCAATGTGGCCCCTGAAGCCCAGATCAACGACAATATCAATGCTCCTGTATCCCCTCCAAGACCTCATACAATTGAGCTGGCATTTGATCATGGTCAGCCTGTTATGGTCCGATGGCCCATTCTGGTTCCTCCACCTGCTGCGGGTCCACAATTTGACTATCATGTCGAGCACAGACCTACCATCCAGAAGCCCAAGCCAAGACTTCCACGATTCCCAGGCACTGCAACTTCACCTGGGGTCTTCAATGTGAATGACTTCATGGCACACAACACCTTCTTCAACAGCGCCAAGAACCCGTACACCAAACCTCGCATTTCATCGGATCGGTTCTGGAGCTATCAGCAGCACAACTACTATTCCTGCGTCTTATACAATCAAGGGCGCATATTTCCACATATGCGTCTCGACACTGAAGCTATAGCTGGCCTGCCCTGCCTTGAAGTTGGACTGCTTCAGAGACGCTGGACTCCTGCAGTTTGTCACAGATAAAGAACACTGGAATGAAGAGCTTCTGCTACAGTTCTATGCAACTCTTCACATTCGAGGCTACAACAGGGATCCAAAGACTTGGGTCCTTGAGTGGATGACAGGCAATGTCCATCATGAAGCCAAAGCTCTTGACATCATTGAGCTCACAGGCCTGCCCACTCCCGGTGAATACTATGAGCCAGGTTGTCAACAACACCAGAATGCTTTGGAGAGCATTTTTCAGAAGCCAGAACCCAACATGAGTCAAATGTTGAGCATGATGAAGCCTTTGCCTCACGACGCTGAATACCCATCTGAATTCTTTGTTGAAGACCTAGAGTATTTGCCTCGCACCATTTATCATATCATCCGAAAAACTCTATGGCCTGTCAAAGGACACTCATCTGTAGCGAAGCTTGAAGGAGCAATGAATACCTTGGTTTTCTATATCTTCAATGGCATCAGCTTCAATGCTCAAGACTTCTTCATTAGGCAGTTGGCTGCATCTGGCTCCGACATTTTTGGTCTGAAGTTCTATGCTCCATGGGTAATGCGCCTTATCAAGCTTCACTCTGCCATCAACTATCATCCGTCTGCGCGCAATCATCTTGTCTTCTTGCCAGAGGTTGATCTGTCTGTTGAAGCTATTTACCCAGAGCCTGCTAAGGATCCCATTTATCTTCACAATGTTGATCACCAAAGCTTCACCCAGCCCATTGAAGGAGTTTAGGCAGTCTCGCGTGTTTATCCCTTAGCTGGCAACACACGTGCCCCTCGCGCTCAAACTGACACCACTGGTAGCACCATTGCGCAAAGGCCTCGAAGGCGATCTCGAGTTCTCAATGATCGAGAGCTTCTCTTCGCGCTACACCAGAAACAAGACAAGCATCACAACTGGCTCAAGCATCAAATGCAAAGCCTCTTGGTGGATGTCAACCGCATACGCAATCTTGCCACCAAATGCCTTTGTCACTCATGAAACCTGTCAGAGGTCGTGGAAGAGTTTGACTTTGCTTAGTGCTGAAGATGATCTGTAGGACGATGGCTTCACTGAAAGATTCAAGTTTGACCCAACTCCGCCACGGAATGCTCACTTGCGTCGGACTCCCTCACTTGAAGACTCTGAGTCCTCAGCTACGACAGTGAATGCCAGAGTCATTGATGACCAAGATGATGCAACTTCACCTCCTCCAACTTCAGCGCATGTCGACATTGCACCAAGTTCTTCTGCACCACCGGACCTCAACGACGACTCTGCTGCCTCGCCTGCACCTCATGGGAACGAGTAGGCGCTCTATGTCTTCAAACGTTTTTGGTCCTTACTAACAAAAGGGGGAGAAGCATATGAGTTGATAGTCTTCAAGCGGGTCCATATGGGTGGTTGCTTTACCTTTTGCTACTTTTGCCAAGTGCTTACAACTCTTGCTTTTCGATGCATTTGGTTCTTCGAGTTGTAACGCTTAAACTCGATGGTCGTCTGCTACTTATTTGCTATTCTGTGATGCGATGATAAATTTCGCATGTGCGATGATAACTTTTGCACTTAGGTCATTTTGCAGATGTCCATTTTTCATTATGCATGTCATTATCTTAGTTACATCAAATCATGCATGATGAATTATCATCATAAGTTGAAGAGGATCTCCACAAGTACAACCTGCCATGTGCATTTGCATTCCAAGAGCAAATTACTTATATGCACACCTTCAGGGGGAGCCTTTGCCACTTATGAAGACAATACCCTATCCTTTACAATTTCACATATTTTATTCCCCATTGAAAACTTCAACCAGTTTGTCATCAATCACCAAAAAGGGGGAGATTGTAAGTGCATCTAGTGCCACCCCTAGTTGGTTTTGGAGTATTGATGACAAACCTGGTTGAGGGACTAATGTGTTTGTGAGAATTGCAGGATAACACAGGTAGAAGTCCCTCATTGATTCGGTTTTCCTACCAGAGATGACCCCTAAAAATGTATGAAGACATTGAAGTCAAAGGTGGTATGTGAAGACACTCACATTGAAGACTATGACAAGAGAAGACATTGCGTGAAGACTATGGAGCGCGAAGACTTAGTTGTTTCGTCGTTCTTTTTCTTCTTTGTTAAAGTCATAGGAACCACCGTACTATTAAGTGGGGTCCAAGTGAACCAGTCAGAATGACTGAAGTGATGCTTAACCAAAATCCTATGTCTTCGAGCAAAGACAATGAGAGCAAATCTTATCCAGAGCTGGATAAGTCAGCTTTGCTTGTAGCCCAAGTAAAGTTGCCGTGTGTGTTTGAAATCTGACCGTTGGAACATGTGTCAGTTCCTTAGTAACCCAGGGTCATTTCAGACAAATCTGGTCGGGTTGCCTAGTGGCTATAAATAGCCCACCCCCTACAACCATAAACGGTTGGCTGCTCAGAGTTAGTGTATGGCTTTTGTCGTTTGAGAGCAACCCACCTCGAAGCCTTCGAGAGAGAATTCCTTGCGAGGACGAAGACCTAAACACCCAGAGCCAAAGAGTGTTAGGCATCACTTAAGTCTTCCTGTCTGTGTGATCTGAAGACTTATTACACTTGAGGACTGTGAATCCTCCAGCCGGTTAGGCGTCGCGTTCTGAGCATCCAAGAGTCATTGTGGATCGCCGGTGAACGAAGTCTGTGAAGGTTTGGAAGTCTACCTTGAAGACTTACCAGAGTGATTGGGCGAGGACTGGGTGTTCTTAGCTCAAGGGGAATAAGGTGAAGACACGGTCTTCTGAGTTGAATCTCAGCCTCCCTAACCAGACGTACAGTTGTCACAGCAACTGGAACTGGTCCAACAAATCATTATCTTCAACGAGCCACTGGTTCCATCCTTCCCATCTCTTTATGTGCTGATTGGTCCTTGTGAAGTCATTGCCTGTTTGCATTAGTTATTTGTCTTCACTGTGTGACTGCTTGTTCTGATTGGCTTCATACTATCTTCCATCCTGATCTATACTGCCTAGCTGCTATTAGTCTTTATGCTTTCATTTCATTGAATACTTGACTATGGCTAGCTTCGTGTAGTCTACCTTCCGCTGCATGGTAATAGATTTATTTCTATTGTTTATCTTCGAAACTTCCATGTTTTGAAGACTTTCATAAAAATCGCCTATTCACCCTCCCTCTAGTCGATCACTAGCACTTTCAGTGAGGCCTAGGAAGGGAATGCCACGGAGCCAGGGAAGACTTGGAAGTTCTTTCCCACGTGGAGGGGAGTACGACTGTACGAGCGTTTACTAGTTCGTCTGCCGTCGCCGGAGAATAACAACAGGTGCGAGTGAGTAGAGGGATGGCTAGGCCAGCGATGGGAGTACGGTGGGGCGGTGAGGCCTGCGTGACAGCACAGCCGGCCGTGGGGAGGAGGGACCAGGTAGTCCCGTCGGCGCTTGTTTGAGCGGCTGGAGCAGGAGGAGCAGAGATTGAAGAAGGACGACGGCTGTTGGATGGACATCCAACAGTCACTGCTTGTGCGTCAACCTTTTTTTAGGAAAGCCTCAAATCTATGGAAAACAGCATACAACCCATCTGCCATTATTTCTAATAATTTACCGCCCATCTGCTAATTCTTAAGGGTTTTTGGAGTCCATATTCTTTTTGTTAGCATCACAGTCCATATTGTGGCCATGGTTAAAAATTATAGGAAATTTTGCATATTTCAGTGCGGTCCGAACTGTTTTTAATCCCGAAATTTCGAGTCACATTCAAACTAATTTTAAAAATAAATGTATATCAATATAAAATGCCAAAAATTGTCCACGCATGAAAATCAATGCAATTTAAAATCTGGAAATGAAAAAAAGAAATTTGAAACTAATTGCCGGTTTGATGTGTTTTAAAAATGTACAACCCATTACTCATTACTGGTAGGCCATTTTCTCAGCCAGCCGAATGAAGCTCTCCTCGTCTTGAAAGATTTGCAGTCCAACAGGCCTGACAAAGCGACTTACTTGGCAAACCACAAAAAAACTGGGTTGTGGCCGTGGACCCAGCTGCGGCCGTGGACCCAGCTGCCAGCCTCTCCACGTATAGTACTCTTTCGATGGAAGTCGGTCGTTGACCACATTGACCACGCCGCGCCGAGAGCACCAAGGCGGTGGACGACGGTGAGGCCTAGGAAGGGGACGACGCGGAGCCGGGGAAGACGCGGCAGTGGATGCCCACGCGGAGAGGAGTACGAGGGTTCATTGGTTCGGCTGCGGTGTGAGGCTGCCGTCGCTGCAGAATAACAGGGGGTGTGGGTGAGTGGAGGGATGGCATGACCAACGGTGGGAGTAGTATGGGGGCGGTGAGACCTCCGCGGCAGCACAGCCGGCCACGGGAGGCAGGAGTAGGCGGCTCGACCAGCGCTGCTTTGGGCGGCTGGAGCAAGAAGACTAGAGGTTAAAGAAGCACTATGGCCGTTGGATGGACATCGTACGGTCACTGGAGCTAGAATCATTCATATTGACTAAGTTCACAAAGCCCTCCGTCCCCGTCAACTTAGTAGGACCACAAGTCAGCCACCCACTATGGTGGGTCCCAGCTAGCAGGGGGTATTCATTTTTGTGTGCGTAATAAGGAGGCACTTCCTTGCGTGCGAAGATATAGCTGGTGGGTCCGACCTGTTAGCAGGGGGAACATTTTTTCGCGAAATACAAAAGCCCTTCCCATGGGTCCTAGATGTTAGGTGGAGGAATCATTATTTTGCGCGTAATAAGGAGGCATTTCCTTGCGTGCGGCCGTGGACCCAGCTGTCAGCCTCTCCACGTACAATCCACTTTTGATGGATGTCGTTCATTGACCATGTTGACTAGGCCACGCCGAGAGCACCAGGGCGGTGGACGACTACGAGGCCTAGGAAGGGAACGACACGGAGCCAGGGAAGACTCGGCAGTTGTTTCCCACGCGGAGGATTACGAGGGTTTACTGGTTCGTCTGTCGTCCCCGGAGAATAACAGCAGGTGTGGTTGAGTAGAGGGATGGCTAGGCCAGCGATGGGAGTGCGGAGGGGCGGTGAGGCCTGCGCGGCAGCATAACCGGCCGCGGGAGGAGGGAGCAGGCAGTCCCGCCGGCGCTTGTTTGAGCGGCTGGAGCAGGAAGAGCAGAGACTGAAGAAGCACAACAGTCGTTGGATGGACATCCAATTGTCACTGCTGTTGTGTGCATTATTTCTAATAATGTAAAACCCATTTTCTAATTCTTAAGAATTTTTTTGGAGCCCATCTTCTTTTTGTTAGCATTACACCCCATATTGTGGCCACGGTTAAAAAGTATAGGGAATTTTGCATATTTCAGTGCGGTCAACTATTTTTAATCCCGAAATATTGATTCACATTTGAAAAATAATTTATATAAATATAAAATCCAAATAATTTTCCACGCATAAAAATCAATGGAATTTAAAATCTTGTAATGAAAAAAAATTGAAACTAATTCCCGGTTTGATGTGTTTTAAAAATGTACAACCCATTTCTGGGCAAACCAAATGAAACTCTCCTCGTCTTAAAATATTTGCAGCCCAGCAGGACTGATAAAGCAAGTAGGCCTCGTTTGGATATTTCTTAAAAAAAATAGAACTGGGCTACCATTTTCAGCAAGAAAAAAACACAACTAGGCTCATGATGTGGTAAACATAAATAAAACCCTGGCTAGATGGGCCACAGCCCCCGCACAGCCCCGTTGTTACCCTGATCCGTCGCTAAAACTAGTATAAATAACAACTGCTTGTTCCTAAAAAAAACTGCACGACCTGCTGGGTCCCTGGTGTCAGCCTCTCGTAGTGTAATTCTCTCGTTTATTGACTACGTTGACAATGGCGTGAGCCCCAGATGTTCAACCATTAGGAGGAACCATATTTTTGGGCTTGTAATATAGAGGCACTTGCTTGCGTACTGCCATGACGCTGGTGGGTCCCTACTGTCATCCTCTCCATGTACAGTCATCTCCTTGTTCCTCTCGGTTGTTGACGATGTTGACAACGCAAGAGGGCAGCGCACTGTGCACGGCGAGCGAACCAAGGCCGCAAGGCGGAGGACGACGGCGAGGCCTCGGACAGAACAAACATGAGTCGTGGAAGATGCGCCGGTCCAGTCACAGGCGGAGGGGAGTATGAGGGTTGACTGGTTCGGGTGCGGGTGCGTGTTGGGGCTGATGTCACTAGAGAATAACATGACGTGTGGGGGAATAGAGGGAGGGACTGGCCAACGTTGGAGGGTACGTACGGTAGGGCGGCAGAGGCGTAGCCAGCCATGGGAGGCAGCAGCAGGCGGAGCCGACGGGGTGGTTTGGTTTGGGTGGCTGGAGGAAGAAGAAGACAGGAGATAGAAGATACACGATAGATGTTGGATGTCAATCCAACGGCTGGTAGGCAGAATCGTTTGTTGACTGGCTAATAAGTCGACACCACCTTGGATAGGCTATTTCCTCGCGGGTCCCAAATGTCAGAATCCAAATCGTTCACCGTCATGCAGCCTTTCCTATGAAAATTTATAGCCCATTTGATGTGCTAGTTCGAAATAAGTTTGTGGGTGCTGGTGGGAGCTAATCACTTGGCTTCTGTAATGCACAGTGAGCTCAAGCAGCCGGCGAGAGTGATGATTTCCCTTGGTTGGGATTTGTTAGTTGTTACAATATTTCACTCTAAATTAAACGACTGGCAAGCCATTTGCCTTGCTTCAAAGAAAACATGACAGTCACAGCCGAGTTGAAAAGGGCAAGAACATCTAACTCCAGCTTACAAACTGTACAAAAGCACGAGGGTTAATTGTTCATCAGGTTTACAAAAAAACCCATGTTGAAAAGGGCAAAAACATCTAACTCCAGCACTATTTTCGGCAGTCACAGTCAAATGGATCGGTCAGGTCCATAGAATGAACATCCTGGGTCGTAAAATTTACTGGATTATGACCACAATATGTTGTAAATAGAAGCCCGGCACGTTCAGAAGCTCTTTTGCCCACCTGAAACTCCTTTTTTTGCTCTTGCACATACCCATCCATCAAAACCATGCTGCTGATAAACTTAAGCCCGATGGACAATAGTAACCTCGCATTCAGCAGGAAGAATGTAACAAATCTAGTGTTTGCACGGTTGGCTACATATCGTTCTAGCGTTACTGTCTTTAATCGAATCTCATGAGAAGTGAGAGAATCCCTATGCTTATGAATCCACCGATTGGTTATAACTTTCTTACCCCGTCTTGTTGCCTAAATAGACATGAAGATTGAAAACAATTAAGGTCTAAAAAAAGAGTGTCGAAAGAGCAACAGCTGAACGGTTAATTCTAGTACACTATATGCGGGCTTCCAATGTGCGTGAAATTATCACCTTTATATACAACTTCTCCAGACATGGAAAGCATTGTAGCAAGCCAATAATCTTGTTCAGATCAAAACTATTCATTTGGATATATATGATCTTGACATAATCCAACACCATTGATAGGCCATCCATGGAGAAACTCTTCATTGAGCATAGAACATAATATTAGTACAAAATGTGTACTCCAAGATGACATATAACTTATGCGCAGAAATTTAAAATGCATCTTATGGCTACAAGTGTAGATGATAATATAAAGTACCTGAAGAACTGTGGAGCCAAACACCATATTGAAATGAGCACAGAGATCATGTATTACACCCAAGGTCTCCAGTTTAGGCGCAGAGAGGACGGTTATTTGCAAATGTGAATAACTAGAATCAAGGATCAACCTTTGAAGTGAAGGGGCATCTTGGATGATGAGCTGCCTTCCGTCAAAAGAAATTCCAATTCTTACAAGGTTAGGCGACTTTATTTGGAGACAACCGATTCTAACTGTGAAAACAAGCACCAAGCACTCCAGGGCAGGGCAACTGGAGTGGACGATGCTGTGCAATGAGGCCTCTGATATACGAACCCGCACAAGTGAAAGTTTCTTGAGAAATGGGAGTCGAAGGTTTAGTACCAGATTGTCTGGTAGGTTGCACAGCGCAAAGGTGGCGGTGTGGAGAGAGGAGGAAAACCGCGAGATGGACATCGGTACTGAGGGCACAAGTAGATGACATTCGGTATCTGGTAGGTGATTTCCAGGGGAATAGTAGAACTCAAGCAGCTATAGTTCTATGAATTCAGGGGATTTCAGCCAGGCATCCACCGTGCAGGGCATGGTATGCTTGCTCAGGTAGCATGACAGGATCCAGAGGCTTTGAACGGAGCCCTGGTGGGAGGAGATGATGGCTTTGGGGATTTCAAAATCGTTGAAGAGAGATAGCTGACGACAGTCGAGATTAAGGGGCACGGCGCGCCATAGAGGGCGCCACCGAATTGAGAGGACTTGGGTGCGGCAGCAATCCTTTGTGGGGAGAAGCGAGATGATCTCCCCAAGGACGTCGTCCGGGAGATCGCTGATGCGGTCCACCCGAGATTCCGCGGGTTCCTGGGATCCGGTGGGGGCGGGGTCGCCGCTTCTCCCCGTGCTGCCGGGTGCGGGATCTACAACAGGCGTCGCCGCTAGCGGGAGCCTCATCTTCTTGGCGCTGGGGTCAGCCAACTCCGTTTTCCTCGAGCGCATCGCGTCGCGCCCACAGATTTGAGCAGAGTAACGAATGACGAGCCTAGTTGTAGTGCGAGTGAAGAAGAAGGGGAGCTGGGGTTTTTCTGTAGTAGTGAGGAAGAAGGGGAGCTGGTTTTTTTTTGTAGGAGTGAGGTGAGGAATTTGGGGGTACGAGTGGAGCGAGCTGACGTGAGGTGGGTGGGAGTGAGGAGGAAGAAGAACACCCAGGTTTTTTTGGGGGGCGGTGTGTTGGGTGTGGGTAGCGCCTCTTATTCAGTAAATATATGGACTTTTGAATTTATTTTACTATTTACTAGGGTGGATGGGCTGTTTTGTCTTGGGGCCAGAGAAACAATTACTACTAGTACAGTGGAGACACTCTACAACCACCCAGAAAAACAATTACTACTAGTACAGTGGAGACAATACCACTCCTGGCTCCTCCTAGGTCATCCAAATGTCTCCCTCTACTGAATTCCGTTATACTTTTGTTCACCAACATGCGGGCCATGCAGCACGCAGGCCCAAATGCCATCCACCAAATTAGAAGGCAGTATGCAGGCAGAGAGTCACCCCGGTCGTAGTGCGGCAGTAACGAGCCGCCGTATCACAAAACCCCACCTCCCCGCAGTCTAAGTTTGACGGACGAAGCAACCATCATTTCACTCTTCGCTGAATCCCCTTCCCCCTCATTGTCTTCAAGAAAGGCAGCACTCGCATCTGCCACTATTCTTCTCTCCCAACGAAGGGAAGGTAAGCGGATCCGTGATGTTGGTATATTTTTGTTTAGAGAAAAAAAGAACTTTTGCAAAGCAGTAACCGATCCTCACTCTCTTTTTTGTTTCATTGTCATTGCGATTGTGTTTTCCTTTCAGTGGTCTCCTAGTATTCGTCAGTTTCATGATGGACCAAGGAGAACCAGGCAAAGATCTGCCGATATTGGAGCGGACGCGGGAGGCTAATCCCCACGAGACAGAGAGCTCCAAGAAGATGGAGGCAGCCACCGAGCCGACCCCAGATACGCCCACGACCACTACTGAGATGGTCAACGCCCTATTTGAGGTTACAACCCCCGTGGCACTGCAGGAGAAGTTTTCCCCCTTCGAGGATGTGTCCCTCGATTGTGGTTTTTCATCTAAGTATGTGGTGATGAATAATGCAAAATTTTATTAGCTTCGACGCCATGTTATACATAGTGGTTTAAATAACTTGTGTTTCTTATACTGGAAAGTAATTCAGAATTTGTTTCTGTTTCAATTAGAGCCCTGATACAGACAAGGATTGTGTGGTTGTACATGTCACTCTCTATGAGGCGGATGACCTGAATATACGCACTGGGAAAACAGAGTTTTTAGGCTGTTGGATCCTGGAAGCCATTTGCGCTTATACCAATGAAGAGTTGTATTCCAGCCTCACTGTTGTTAGCCGTGTTGACCAGGGTGTACTGAAGCACAAGAAGTTCAAAGCTACTCCTTCGATTGTGAGGCATATTTTTCTTGTCAAGCTTACGCAAGAAGATGACGTGGCATGCCTCCACAAACAAGTTTATGAGTGGCAAGGCCACAAGGTTGTCTTCATGAAGGTTCACAGGATTGAGCTGCTGCCAGACATCCTCGATGATGTTCATGGCAAGGTCTGTATTGTGTCCAGCCAAAATTAGACCGAGGCATGAAATAGTTGCCCCAGCTAGTGTTTAATAGTAGTTTGGATTGTGTCTAATTATCCAAACCTTGCCTGTTATCGAGCCCTCTAGGGCTAGTACTCTGTTTGAATCCGTCTATGGGAACTACTTCTACTTTTGTGTGCCCGTGAATCATGTGAGAACCATCGTAATTTTTGCCGAAACAAATGCGTCCTCACTAGTTTTTTCATGAATATGGCATGGTAAGACATAAGTTGTCACGCTTTATCATACGAGAAGTGTGTGCTTTGATGAAATAGAGTACTCGTTCGAGAACTGTGTGCCGATGTATACATAAGTACTTGTAAACACTGTTGGTGCCACCCCACTTGTAAGCAGTTGTGCAAAACACGACACATTGGCTCAGCTCGCTTCAACACTAGGCTATCGACCAGCTAACAATCAACAATCTGCTGTCTGACATATAAGCAATTATGTATCTTGTTACAGTGGTTCATGCAGTTAACTGAGGCCAGAATGTAAGTTCCAAACGTTCACACGCTAGTCCAGCGTTCATGTGGAACACTCACATTAAACTCGACTTCATAAAAAACTTGAAAAGCATAAGTTAAGAAATTTTATACATCTCAATGATTCATAGAACATAACAAACATATACTAGTTCACAACAAAAGACAAAGTTGTGAGAAGGTTTATAAATCAGGAAAAAACAAGCAAGGCTTCTCTGAGCAAAGGGCCTCTCGGCAGGCTTAAATTTACTGGAGTTCACTCTGGTTTTTTCTTGTTGCCACCATCCAGGGTAAGGTTCTCTCATTCCAGAATAACCAATTATAATTGTGTTCTCAGCTAGAATGCTGAACTGAACCATGTAGTGTACCGACCAGCTGAAAGTCTTGTGCATTCCACTAAATTTAAGCACTGCTATTTGCAGAAATAAGTAGACCACAATGCCTCTTGTCCGCGCACCTGTCCAAAAAACCGTCGTGCAGCCGTGCCACCTAGTCCTCGGTCCATGGATGAACTGGTAGAAAGTGCATTCCAAACTAGGATGCAGTTGTTTTCGCTCGTCCCTACACTGCAATCAGGAAGTAAAACGTACGAATCAACTTCTTTTATATTGCGTTGGTCATTCTACCTAGTAACTACCAATGTAGGAATACCTGGAAGACGGTTGGTTAGACGACGACAACGAGGGATAGCCATCTCATTTTGCGCAGTTCTACTAAAAGTGAGGTGTGTGCTTTTGGTTGCGCGGATAGAAACGATACGGAGACAGACATCCCGAAACGATATGGAGACAGACATCCCTGTTTGCGCAAATATGAAATACGGTTATTTGAACAATGACAGATATTTTGCAGTGGCGTATGATTAACAACATCATCTATTATGTTATAATTGGCACTAGATTGATAGTATGAAAGTGTCCTTAAGTAAGTAGCATCACATCACATCAACACTCCCACTAGATTAACATGCAAAACAATAGCATTAGTATTACTGTCATGAGAGTAGCACATGGTCAGTAAATGTGCAATCAAATTTGTACAGTTCCACTGGGATGAAGCAATGTTAGCAGTGTGAGATTTAAGTGTAACTGCAAAAACACAATTCATGGGAAATAAAGCAAGACGGAAGCACTTCATAAAATGGTGGTGGCATTGCTTCAATTTATCGACGGCACTAGACCATTACTTATAGTGACATTAGGTGGCATTGCTTAATGCTTCATGTGATTTTACATTAACGGTAGCGATATGGGCGTAGGGACACTAGGGGCATAAAGTGGTGAGGCAGATGTGGTTGCCGAGAGCGGCAAACACTCAGGCAGCATGTCTGCATTTGTCCGATTTTTAACTCCTCGGCGACATTTTCCTATGTGAGCACATGAAATCTAAACCTGCTCATGTAGGATCGAAAGTATGTCTAGAGGGGGGGTGATTAGACTACTTGACCAAATAAAACTTAACCTTTTCCCAATTTTAGTTCTTGGCAGATTTTAGCTATTGTAGGACAAGTCAAGCAATCATCACACAATTCAAGCAAGCATGCAAAGAGTATATTGGCAGCGGAAAGTAAAGCATGCAACTTGCAAGAATGTAAAGGGAAGGGTTTGGAGAATTCAAATGCAATTGGAGACACGGATGTTTTTCCCGTGGTTCGGATAGGTGGTGCTATCCTACATCCACGTTGATGGAGACTTCAACCCACGAAGGGTAACGGTTGCGCGAGTCCACACAGGGCTCCACCCAAGGGTAACGGTTGCGCGAGTCCACACAGGGCTCCACCCACGAAGGGTCCACGAAGAAGCAACCACCCACAAAAGGGTCCACGAAGAAGCAACCTTGTCTATCCCACCATGGCCATCGCCCACACAGGACTTGCCTCACTAGCGGTAGATCTTCACGAAGTAGGCGATCTCCTTGCCCTTACAAACTCCTTGGTTCAACTCCACAATCTTGTCGGAGGCTCCCAAGTGACACCTAGCCAATCTAGGAGACACCACTCTCCAAGAAGTAACAAATGGTGTGTAGGTAATGAACTCCTTGCTCTTGTGCTTCAAATGATAGTCTCCCCAACACTCAACTCTCTCTCATAGGATTTGGATTTGGTGGAAAGAAGATTTGAGTGGAAAGCAACTTGAAGGCTAGAGATCAAGATTCATATGGTAGGAATGGAATATCTTGGTCTCAACACATGAGTAGGTGGTTCTCTCTCAGAACATATGAGTTGGAATGGTGTGTGTGTTCTGATGGCTCTCTCATCGAATGAGGAGGAGGTGGAGGGGTATATATAGCCTCCACACAAAATCCAACCGTTACACAGTTTTCCAATCTCGGTGGGACCGAATCAATACTCGGTCGGACCGAAAATGTAAACCTAGTGACCGTTAGTGATTTTCGGTGGGACTGACATGCAACGGTAGGACGATATGGTTAGGGTTTGGGCATAACGTAATCTCGGTGAGACCGATTTTCACAACTCGGTGAGACCGAATTTGGGTAATTAGCTAACCAGAGAGTTGGTCAGGCAACTTGCGTGGGACCGATTTGCTCTTTCGGTGAGACGAGTGGAACTCGGTGAGACCGAAAAGTTACAAAGGGGAAACACTGAGTTTACATTGCAATCTCGGTGGGACCGATTCGCTCTTTCGGTGGGACCGAAAAGTTACGAAAGGGAAACAGAGAGTTTGCAACCCCATCTCGGTGAGACCGAGATCCTTATCGGTAGAACCGAATTGCTAGGGTTTGGCAGTGGCTAATGACAAGTGAAACTCGGTGGCGCCGGATAGGAAGAATCGATAGGACCGAGTTTGGCTTAGGGTTTAGGTCATATGTGGATATGGGAAAGTAGTTGAGGATTTTTGGAGCATATCACTAAGCACATGAAGCAAGAGGCTCATTAAGCAACACCTCATCGCTCCTTAATAGTATTGGCTTTTCCTAAAGACTCAATGTGATCTTGGATCACTAAAATATAAAATGAAGAGTCTTGAGCTTTTGATCTTGAGCCAATCCTTTGTCCTTAGCATTTTGAGGGTTCCACTTTCACATCCATGCCATGCCAATCATTGAGCTTTTCTGAAATAATCATCTTGAAATAGCATTAGCTCAATGAGCTATATGTTGTTATGAATTACCAAAACCACCTAGGGATAGTTGCACTTTCAATCTCCCCCTTTTTGGTAATTGATGACAACATATAGATCAAAGCTTCGACAAAAGATAATAATCATGAAAATTATCGTCGCTTTGAGAAGTATGTGATAAGTAAGAGCTCCCCCTAAATTTGTGCATATTTAAAATTTGCTTTGGACTACAAATGCACAAAGAGTTAGAGTCATGGGTTACTCTTCCATGTCACATACATCTTGGTGGAGCGCTTAAAATGATAAGAATGAAATACATGCACTCATCACCAAGAATAAGGAATGATCACATAAGATAGATAAGATAATAGCATTAAGCAAGCATTTAAGTGTAGCTTATGATCAAACACATGATCATCAATGTCTCACAAATAATGACGTAGTAACTCAAGTACTCAAAAGCACACAAAAGTTTCGAAAAACCACCAAATAAATCAAGAGAGAAAAGCAACACTCTCTCTCTCGAAGCCTATGATCTATACATCTTCTCCCCCTTTGGCAACAAGTTACCAAAAAGTTCCTAGAAAATGCATAGCACTGGATCGATGCTCAGGCTTGATCTTCAGGTGGTGGTGGAGTCCAGATCACTCCAAGGACGAAGGCTTCGGTAGATGCTGAAGTAGTCGCTAGAGTTGGAGCTGAAGTAGATGCTAGAGCTGGTGGAACTGAGGCTGTGGCTGGTGCTGAGGTGGTGGCTCTTGTGTCAGCAACTGGCACGGCAGACGACCTCAGACCTCTTGGCACTCTAGCAAAGGCATGAGTAGTAGTCCTGCCTCTCCTCTCCTGCATGTCCTCCTGGAGCTGCTCCACTGCAGACTGAACTTCCGTTACTTTGACATCCAAGTCATAGAACTTCTGTTCCATGATTCTCTCTAGGCTCTGCTGATTCTGAGTGAGGGTGGCCAGACTTTGCTCAATCCTCAGCGTGGATGCAATCAATTAACCAAGCTGCTCTTGTTTGGTCTTCAAGAAGTATTCAGATGCCTCCTCTTGAGTAGGCATCTTGGCAGCTTTCTCCTTCCTCGCCTTCTCCTTCTTTGCATATGCTTGTGCAGATGATGGCTCGTTCTCAGTCATCACAACTTCATTGTTCTCAAAATCTGGACGGATGGGCAAATGTTCCTTGTCCAATAAATATATGCCCGTGCCCATCTTGGAGTTGATGAGCTCCTGAATCTGAGGGGCATATCCGCAGCTCCTCTTCTGGTCTGCTGCAGTCCTCTTGATTGTTTCCACTATGAGGCTCATCACCTTGAACTTCTGAGGCACATCAAACACATGTAGCAAGTTGATAGCATGGCCTCTGATCATCTTGTGATCTCCAGACTTGGGCAGTAAGGTGTGCCTTAGTATCCAATTGATCGTAGGCAGTCCTGACAGAAGGTAATGCACAAACCCAAATTTGAAGGTGTCAAGAGCTTCATTGGGAATTTCCTTGTACATATTGGACATGGAGTTATGGTCCATCTTCTTCTTGGCATAGATATCCAAGTCATCATCTTGCTCCTCTGGGGCATTTATGATCTGTGCCCACTCAGCAACTGTGGATTGGTACCTTGTACCCTCAGACATCCATGTGATCCTCCCATCTGGATAAAAATGTGCTGTGGAGTAGAACTACATGATGAGTTCCTCGTTCCACTTTGTGAGCTTCTGCCCAACAAAGTCAGCTACTCCACAAGCATTAAAGCTGTCATATACTCCTGGGTAGTGTTCCTCCTTCTCCTTGATGTAGGTCCAGTCAACCCATCTCATGTCACAGACAATTGGCTTCTTATCTAGCAAAACAGTCTCATAGAAATCCTGCTGCTCCTTGGTGTGAAACCTGTAGTCCACGACAGTCCTTCTTCTTGAAGCATATGGGTCTGCTTCTCTCCACTTCCTCAGCCCTGAATCTCTCCTGAGCTTCATGTCCTCAGCCACAGGATGAGCATCGTTGTGGTCTGGGATCTTGGGCTTTAGCTTCCTTAGGACATTTTCTTCCTCTTCTTCAGCAACAGTCTCAGGCACTGGGGCCTTGTTCTTTTCAGCTGCAGGAATGCTCCTTGTATTTCTCTTAGGCTTTGGCTTTGGAGCTGACTTGGGCTTAGATGCAGTAGCCCTTGACCTTATGGCATCACCCATCAGCTTGGGTGCCTTGGGTGCTGGTGCAGCTACCTCTTCTTCCTCTTCCTCTTCCATGATGGAAGCTTTGCTAAGCACTCTAGCCACAGTCTTCTTCACCCTTTCCTTTATTTTCTTGCCCTCAGCTGCAACTGGCTCTTGGGGAGTGGGCTTCTTAGTTGAGGCTCTTGCCTCTGACATGGGCTGCCTGCCTGCTGGCCTTTGATTTTCAGACCTGGCTTAGTGCCTTGAGCTAGCTCAACTCTCTTGGAAGTGGCCTCTTCCTCTGCCACATAGTCCTCATCTTCGGAATCTGAAGTCCTCTTCTTCCTTTGTCTCGTGGCAGCCTTTGGCAAATTGCTAGGAGTGCTCCTGCTGCCTTCATCAGATGAACTAGAGGGACTAGTGCCCTCACTCATCACCACTTGTTGCTCTGACAGATTTTGGCTATCACTTTGATCAGACATGCTGCAAACTGACTGCTGACCCTGTGAATAGATTATAGATGAGATAGAAAAGACGAGCATCACAAAATGCAGAGATTTTTGCAAAAGAATGATCCAAAAACTTAGTTTTAGTTTCCCACTAAAATCATCTCGGATCTACCGATTTTCAAACTCGGTGATACCGAAGCAGTTTTGGAACCTAAACTAGTGAACTCGGTAGGACCGAGTCACAGTTCGGTGGCACTGAGACTGCTAGGGTTTCACTGAGTTCAAAAATTGGTCACACCGATAAGTAATTCTCGGTCAGACCGAGTCTCACTTGTGCAATGGCATAAGCCAAATCGGTGGGACCGAGTTTTTCAACTCGGTGGGTCCGAGATAGTTTCGGCGGAAACCTAAACCTAGAATTTTCGAATCAAACCTAATCTACGAGCGCTTTGACTGGATAGAAGTTTATCAAACGTGGCTAGAATCAATATGATCACAATGTGCTAGGAATCAGATTGAGGAGTAGCACAAAGATCAAGTCCATACCCTAGTTCGGCGGGGACTTGCTACGGCGGCAACGGCGGGGCAGAATTCCCGTTGACGGCGACGGAGACCAGCGACTGGAGGCGGCTGGCGGCGAGAAGACGATCCGGGGACCACGAGGGCAGAGCAGGCTATCGCGCGAGCGAAGGGGTTCGGAGAAATTTCCAAATTTTGCCCGTGACTATATATAGCCCGACCCTGTCGGTGCGACCGAGTGGAACAACTCGGTGGCACCGAGATTCATAACTGCAAGCAGTTACTGAAACTCGGTGTGACCGAAAGGTTCAAATCGGTTGCACCGAGATCGAAAACCTAGATCAACTTAATGATCTCGGTAGGACCGAAAGTGGAGTATCGGTTAGACCAAGAATCATAAAGAGGTTTTGGAAGTTTAAGTCTATGACGAATCGGGGACTCCGAGCGCTCCTCACACAGAGTGGTTCGAATCTGACTTGATCAAATTTTGTGATGCAGCATGAATAGAGTTTGAGATGAGAAAAGCATAGATAGCTAGAGGAGGTTCTTAGGCATTCTTGTCCATCCACTTGGCAAAAAGAAAATAAAACCGAACAATCAAAACAACAAGTGGATGTCCTCGAATGAGTAAAATATGCAATCAACATGCTCACACAATAAGATGGCAAATGAAATATGTGACAAGGCATGCACAACCAATTCTAGCATCTATCAAGCAGTTTGCGATGACTAGGTCATCTATATATGAGTATATTGACTTAGGAGTCAAGTGAGATCACTTGATCATAGGTCATACTCATCGTTTAAGCTCAAGTGGGGTTACCACTTTTACATAAAGTATTGTTGTGTTCACATCTTTAGAGTTGCTTTAGCTCAAGTCTTAGAGTAAAGCTCCCCCTAGATGTGATATCCCCCCTAAGAGGGATGAACTAACCTTGGGTTTTGTCGATGATGACTTCATGTAGATATTGAAGATGTGGATGCTCGATGTTGATGTAGATCTCTTGGAGCTATCCATTTGAGTGAATTGCACTTTCAATACCTACATGGGTTAGTCCCACAAGGAACAAACAAGGATATCCATAGACATAGAGTGATGCACACAAAAGATGATGTCCATGAAAACTTTTAGGTTACCTTGTCCCTTGTCTTACCAACAAGAGGGTTTGTGACTCCTTGAACTAGTGCAAGATGTGGAAGTTGATTGCACTTGTTCTTGCCAAAATGATAAGAGTGAAGTATGTTGGCCGAGTGACCCTCAAGAACTCTCTAGTTCTTCTTCTTTTGGATCCACATCATCTTGATGGGAATCCTTGGAGTTGTAGTCGTACTTGATGAAGTGGAACTTGAAGTAGTCTTGGGAATCCACTTGACTAGGGTCTTCGGAGCTTCTTCAAATGCATCAATTTCCTCTTGAAGCTTGTCCTTCCCTTTTTGCTCGTAGTCTTGTGGTGGAAGATCATCTTGAGCTTGTGTCCCCTTGAAAGAAGTATACTTCTCTTGTCGAGGGACAAACTTTGTCTTGGGGTATTGATCTTCTTCCCACTCAACTCCATTGGCATTGAACTTTTGCTCAAAACCAACACCTTGATTCTTCCGGTGCATTCCTTGCTTGCGCACAATTTCCTCGAATTGCTTACTCCCGGCAAGGCTTTTGTACACTCCTTTCTCTATAATTCCCTTCAATAAACTATTTTCTTGCTCAAGTGTAACTTGGCTAAGAGAATCATTAGTGGAATCAAGAGAACTACTAGAAGCAACAATATTGGATTTAACATGATCATTGTTACTGCTAGAGGAAAAATCTTTCTTGTTACTAGACTTGACTTGAGGCATGTAAGTGGATAAGAGTAAAAGCTTGGCAATGTAAGAAGAACTTTTCTTGCGGAGATCATCATTGATTGCCTTTAAGAACTCATGCTCTTGCTCTAGATTGAGCTTTTCAAAGCGTAATTTCTCATGAGCTCTTAAAAGTTCTCGATGATCTTCGAAGATAGTGTCATGAGCTAACTTAAGAGTTTTTAGTTCTTTAGTTAGAGCCTCAATCTTCTCCTTATCATTGTCATTCATTTTATCTTGATTAGCATGATTAATTGGTCTTTCATCATAGTATTCATCACTAGAGTTGTCACCAAGCAAATCATCACCTAACAAGTCATCTTCATCACTATTGAAATCAGCATACTCGGGGTGTGTTACCTTAGGACCTTTGGCCATGAAGCATCTTCCAATTCCTTCATTTTGTGAGTCAAATATGTCGTAGGAGTTGGTTGACACAAGTGCTAGACCGGCAACACCTTCATCTTGAGTATCTTCGGAGTCGGAGTGATAACTTCTCTCGGAGTGGCTGTCGGAGTCGGAGCCGGATACCCATTCACCAACATGAGCTTGATGTCTTCGTCTTGTGTAGCTCCTTGATGATTTTTCCTTCCTTTCCGAATCCTTGCTTCTCCGTGAGTATCTTCGTTCATAACGATCATCTCTACTCCTTCTCTCTCTTGGTGGTGATCCTTTGCTTCTTCTTTTTGGAGAATCTTCTCTTCTCTTGTAGGGAGCCGTACACTCATTGGAATAGTGTCCGGGTCTTCCACAATTGTAACAGTTTCGCTCTCGACTAGAAGATCTTTTGTCATTGCAGGACCTTGACTTGGAGCTTCTATCTTTGCTTCTACTCTTGTAGAACTTGTTGAAGTTCTTCACCATTAAGCTCAATTCTTCATTGAAGTCTTGTTTCTCACTTGATGATGTAGGGGCTTCACATGAGGCTTTATAGGCACCACTTGATTTGTTGTGAAGTTCCTCTTTATCCTTAAGTGACATCTCATGAGCAACAATTCTTCCAATCACCTCCGTTGGCTTGAGATCTTTGTAATTTGGCATCATTTGGATCAATGTGCACACGGTATCGTATTTTCCATCCAAGGCTCTTAGAATCTTCTTGATGATGAATCTATCAGTCATCTCTTCACTTCCTAAGTCGGCAATCTCATTTGTGATGAGAGCAAGCCTAGAGTACATCTCAGCGACACCTTCACCATCCTTCATCTTGAACTTGTCAAGTTGGCTTTGAAGTACATCCAACTTGGATTCCTTGACGGAGTTGGTACCTTCGTGCATATCAATCAAAGTGTCCCAAATTTCCTTTGCATTCTCAAGACGGTTGATTTTGTTGAATTCTTCGGGGCACAATCCGTTGAAGAGAATGTCACAAGCTTGAGCATTGTATTGCAACATCTTCAACTCATCCGCGGTAGCTTCACGGTTTGGTTCTCTCCCATCAAAGAAGTCACCTTGCAAACCAACACACACAATAGACCAGACGGCGAGGTTATGTCCAAGACTATGCTTCATTTTATGCTTCCAACTAGCACAATTAGTACCATCAAAGTAAGGACCTCTACGGTGATAATTTCCCTCGCTAGGCGCCATACTCTCCTAGGTTGTGAAACCAAGGCTATGACCACCAAAAGCTATGGAGATCAAGCAAATGGAGACCAAAGCTCTGATACCACTTGTAGGATCGAAAGTATGTCTAGAGGGGGGTGATTAGACTACTTGACCAAATAAAACTTAACCTTTTCCCAATTTTAGTTCTTGGCAGATTTTAGCTATTGTAGGACAAGTCAAGCAATCATCACACAATTAAAGCAAGCATGCAAAGAGTATATTGGAAGCGGAAAGTAAAGCATGCAACTTGCAAGAATGTAAAGGGAAGGGTTTGGAGAATTCAAACGCAATTGGAGACACGGATGTTTTTCCCGTGGTTCGGATAGGTGGTGCTATCCTACATCCACGTTGATGGAGACTTCAACCCACGAAGGGTAACGGTTGCGCGAGTCCCCACAGGGCTCCACCCAAGGGTAACGGTTGCGCGAGTCCACACAGGGCTCCACCCACGAAGGGTCCACGAAGAAGCAACCACCCACAAAGGGTCCACGAAGAAGCAACCTTGTCTATCCCACCATGGCCAACGCCCACACAGGACTTGCCTCACTAGCGGTAGATCTTCACGAAGTAGGCGATCTCCTTGCCCTTACAAACTCCTTGGTTCAACTCCACAATCTTGTTGGAGGCTCCCAAGTGACACCTAGCCAATCTAGGAGACACCACTCTCCAAGAAGTAACAAATGGTGTGTAGGTAATGAACTCCTTGCTCTTGTGCTTCAAATGATAGTCTCCCCAACACTCAACTCTCTCTCATAGGATTTGGATTTGGTGGAAAGAAGGTTTGAGTGGAAAGCAACTTGGGAAGGCTAGAGATTAAGATTCATATGGTAGGAATGGAATGTCTTGGTCTCAACACATGAGTAGGTGGTTCTCTCTCAGAACATATGAGTTGGAATGGTGTGTGTGTTCTGATGGCTCTCTCATCGAATGAGGAGGAGGTGGAGGGGTATATATAGCCTCCACACAAAATCCAACCGTTACACAGTTTTCCAATCTCGGTGGGACCAAATCAATAAGCTCGGTCGGACCGAAAATGTAAACCTAGTGACCGTTAGTGATTTTCAGTGGGACTGACATGCAACTCGGTAGGACCGATATGGTTAGGGTTTGGGCATAACGTAATCTCGGTGAGACCGATTACACAAACTCGGTGAGACCGAATTTGGTAATTAGCTAACCAGAGAGTTGGTCAGGCAAACTTGGTGGGACCGATTTGCTCTTTCGGTGAGACCAAGTGGAACTCGGTGAGACCGAAAAGTTACAAAGGGGAAACACTGAGTTTACATTGCAATCTCGGTGGGACCGATTCGCTCTTTCGGTGGGACCGAAAAGTTACGAAAGGGAAACAGAGAGTTTGCAACCCCATCTCGGTGAGACCGAGATCCTTATCGGTAGAACCGAATTGCTAGGGTTTGGCAGTGGCTAATGACAAGTGAAACTCGGTGGCGTCGGATAGGAAGAATCGGTAGGACCGAGTTTGGCTTAGGGTTTAGGTCATATGTGGATATGGGAAAGTAGTTGAGGATTTTTGGAGCATATCACTAAGCACATGAAGCAAGAGGCTCATTAAGCAACATCTCATCCCTCCTTAATAGTATTGGCTTTTCCTAAAGACTCAATGTGATCTTGGATCACTAAAATATAAAATGAAGAGTCTTGAGCTTTTGAGCTTGAGCCAATCCTTTGTCCTTAGCATTTTGAGGGTTCCACTTTCACATCCATGCCATGCCAATCATTGAGCTTTCCTGAAATAATCATCTTGAAATAGCATTAGCTCAATGATCTATATGTTGTTATGAATTACCAAAACCACCTAGGGATAGTTGCACTTTCAGCTCATTCTCATTTGCGTTGTCCCCCAACACCCGTCACTTTCTTTCCTTTTTCAACCAAGAGATAGGTCCACTTCCCCCCACCCTTCGCCATCCACCATGATTTCTTCGTCTTTTCAGCCAAGAGACCGGTTGGGTAGCCAGTATCTACTACTTTCCCCCGTTTCCTCTTAGATCCAAGTCCTAGATTCATGCTACAGCTTTCCCACTTTCTTCCCTGTTTGAACCAACTCTTAGAGTCGACTGTATGAACTAGCTTTACCTCTAATAATAGTAAAAGTCTAGGTGGCTTTGGAGCAGCGGACAGAAGTAGAAAAAGATCCACGCGAAGCTAAGTGGGGAGCTGGGGCAGTAGAGCAAGGCAGGTTTCGAAGGAATATATACATGAGGGTCGTCGGCATGTGGCAAAGACGGTGTCGGGGGCCCGCATCTTGGCCACAATACCGCAGGGAGGAAGAAGGGGTCGGAGGCCCTCCTGAGCCGGCGCTCTCTCAGAGAGAACGACACGGCCGCCGATCGGGACACGCGGGCAGCCGTTGGTCTCCTCCCTCGTCGCCGATGACAGCGTGAACGATGCACCTACACCCCTGCCCCGGTCGAGGTTGTCCAGCCGGATTTGCGACCAGCCGTGAGCTGAGAGAGACTGTGGCCACCTATGTCTTGCTTAGATCTGGAGAGCATGAGAGAGTGAACGAGAGGAACCCTAGTAAAGCAAGCGCTAAGGCTCCTGCTTATATATATATAGTGGAGTGATTTTGTTGTACCAGCTTCAAAAAATGCGCTCCTACGTGTACTCATGAGTGGGTGTGAGAGAACTACTGCGTGCGTGCACCGCTTCTCTTCGTGAGAGTACAATATACTATGCCCAAAGAACGTTCGCCATAAGAGTAATAGTATAAGTGTGTGACGTGTGAGCTAAAATAAAATGTGCGTGACGTCTTTTGTTTTTTAGAAGTTCTGAGGGTAGGGTGTGAAGAGCACATATGTGTGTGACGTCTACCTGCAGATAGACGGTGGGTGCGGGAGAGTCGTGACTCGTGAGGGTGCATGTGCGTGAGAGAGAGGGGGCCACGTATCAATGCAATGCATGTGTCCATAAATCATTATCCGACAAATGTTCGCCACAAGCCTTTTCCTGACGAATGCCGTAAGAACCGTTAGATCGGCATCTGACAGTGTCAGTTTTTCCATGTCATTTAACAGAACAGCCACTCCTCCCACACACAAATCTTCGACGTGAGTGTTAGCAACTGCCGTATGCTCCCTCCGTTCCGAAATGCAGTGCATATAGTTTTATTGAAAATTCGAACCTCGCAAACTTTTACCGAGTTTTCGTGTATTGCACATGTAGAATACCATGTATATATCATTTCATTCATCTTCGAGAGGTAACTATAAAGATGGGTGAGGAGTCTACAAAGAAAGACCATCATATCACCCGCAACAATTTCAAGCATCCTTTAGTGTCGAGGAATATCATAGGAACTCTATATGATATGATTTTTATAGGATTTTTTTCCTTTAGAGCCAATTGGTTCATAGGAATAGATTCATATACTCCACATTTCAAAGGAAATAAACATGATATCATTTCTATAGCTTTAGAGCCACTTGGTTCATATGAATGGATTCCTATGCTCCCTTAATTTCAAAGGAAAATAAACATTAGCGTATATTCAATAGAAAAGTTCCTATGATATGAACCAAATTACATCTCTTTTCTAATCCCTCCTCATAGGAATTGAGATACATGTCATCTCTAGATTCAATAGAAAAGTTCCTATGATGTGAACCAAATGACATCTCTTTTCCAATCCCTACTCATAGGAATTGAGATGATCCATGTCATCTCTTTCCCTACAACTTCCATGTATACATCTTCTATTCCTAAATAGATAGTACAACCCACTAGTAGCTTTTTTCCAAAACATGCAACTATGGCACAAGAACTATATAGTGTGCGAATAACTTTGAAAGATGGTCGCTGGATGAAGCTAATCCGACAGTGCAGAGATGGCAAATCCGAGCACTATTGGCCATTGGATATCATCAACATTCCACCAGATCCGCCACATGTACAATTTAGAAGACTCCATGGTTGAACTTAAGCATAATGCACAAACCTCAAAAGACAAGCACTTCTCCTTTGTTCTATCATAATTGAATTTTTTTCTAAATGAATTGCCATTATTTGTTTTTTTACTTTATGCTTTACAATGCACAACCCCATGAATCTTAACATTTTTATAAAACTAATTGATTTTGAATGAAATGAACTATAAGAACTAAACGAACATCTACATCATGCATATATGACTCAAAGCTTTACATGCTATAGTGTGTATTTATTCATAATTTGGTTTCGAAATCTCATGCGTTCAATGCATGTATACCTTACTAGTTTTGAGTAGAGGAGCAAATTTCAGGCGTCCTCGGGTATATCAAAATGTAGGGCCCATGCATCATTTCCTTTCGGTCGAACCTACGTCCACAATTTTTTGTATACGTACTATATCTCCACTGGTCCCTAAACCCAAAATGCTGCCTCGTTCCCCTAAAACCAAGCAGCCCACACATATTGTGTAACCCTAACCCTCTCCGGTGTCTATATAAATCGAAGGGTTTTAGTCTGTAGAAAAACATACAATCATACCGTAGGCTAGCTTCTAGGGTTTAGCCTCTCCGATCTCGGGGTAGATCTACTCTTGTAACACCCATATCATCAATATTAATCAAGCAGGACGTAGGGTTTTACCTCCATCAAGAGGGCCCGAACCTGGGTAAAACTTCGTGTCCCTTGCCTCCTGTTACCATCCGACCTAGACGCACAGCTCGGGACCCCCTACCCGAGATCCGCCGGTTTTGACACTGACATTGGTGCTTTCATTGAGAGTTCCTCTGTGTCGTCGCCATTAGGCTTGATGGCTCCTACTATCATTGATAGCGATGCGGTCCAGGGTGAGACTTTTCTCCCCGGACAGATCTTCGTATTCGGTGGCTTTGCACTGCGGGCTAACTCGCTTGGCCATCTGGAGCAGATTGAAAGCTACGCCCCTGGCCATCAGGTCAGAGTTGGAAGCTTGAATTACACGGCCAATATCCGCGGGGACTTGATCTTTGATGGATTCGAGCCACAGTCGGGCGCGCCACATTGTCGCGACGGGTATGACCTAGCTCTGCCACCAGACGATACTCCAGAGGCCACGCCCGCATCAGCTCCGACCCTTAGCTCGGAGCCAACTGCGCCAATCGAGGACGGGTGGCTAGACACCGCCTCAGGGGCTGCAGTCTCGACGGCGATCGAGCCAAACACCAGCATAACCCTCTGCACAGCCCATGACTCCAAGGAGCCGGACTCTCTTCCGGACCCCAAACCATCCGCGCCCCTGCCAATCGAATCCGATTGGGCGCCGATCATGGAGTTCACCGCCGCGGATATCTTTCAGCACTCGCCCTTCGGCGACATCCTGAATTCACTAAGGTCTCTCTCTTTGTCAGGAGAGCCCTGGCCGGATTATGGCTAACAGGATTGGGATGCGGACGATGAAGAAATTCGACACCCACCCACCACCCACTTTGTAGCCACTATCGATGATTTAACCGACATGCTCGACTTCGACTCCGAAGACATTGACGGTATGGACGACGATGTAGGAGACGAACATGTACCAGCACCTACAGGGCAATGGACAGCCACCTCGTTGTATGACATATACATGGTGGATACACTCAATGAAGGCAATGGTGACGAGATAACAGAGGATGACCCCTCCAAGAAGCAACCCAAGCGCCAACGTGAGCGGCGCCACTCTAAGTCCCGCCAAAGCAAAAGTGGTGATACCGGCACAGGAGATAATAACACTCCGGATAGCGCCGAAGACAACAACAATCCCCTCCAGCAAGATTTAGAGCAGGAGGATGAAGGAGCCAGCCCTCCTGAGAGAGCGGTTGGCGGAGAGGAGGAGAATGACAATTACATGCCCCCCTCCGAAGACGAGGCAAGCCTCGCGACGATGAATTCGCAGTACTAGAGGATCCTGTCGAACAAGAGCGCTTCAAGCGCAGGCTTATGGCCACGGCAAATAGCCTGAAGAAAAAGCAGCAGCAGCTTCAAGCTGACCAAGATCCGCTAGCTGACAAATGGACTGAAGTCCTCGCGGCCGAGCAATATAAACTCGAGCGTCCCTCCAAGAGTTATCCAAGGCGCAGGTTACTTCCCCGACTGGAGGAAGAAGCGTATTAAACGGCTGATCGGCCACCCCGTGGCCGCGATAGAGAGGCATTCCAGCCAAAAGCTTAGCCCCCACCCCAACGCCATTCAAATAAAAAGGCATGGGGAGATACGCCAAACCTGCGAGACATATTGGAGGACAAAGCAAAGCATTCAAGATCGATCTACAGATCACGAGGGCGCACCACTCTATGAGATGATAAACGTCACGCCGGATATAGAAGCAAATCCGGCCGGGCTGAACACATCGGGCAGGACCCATTCGAGCTGCGTCGCGATATAGCCCAATACAGAGGCGCCGCACACCCCTTATGCTTCATAGACGAAGTAATGGAACATCAATTCCCAGAAGGTTTCAAACTTGTAAACATTGAATCATACGACGGCACTACAGACCCCGCGGTATGGATTGAGGACTTCCTCCTCCACATTCACATGGCCCGCGGTGATGACTTACATGCCATCAAGTACCTCCCACTAAAACTCAAAGGACCAGCACGGCATTGGCTCAATAGCTTGCTAGCGGACTTCATTAGCTGTTGGGAAGATCTGGAAGCCGCATTCCTCAACAACCTTCAGGGCACTTATGTGCGACCACCAGACGCCGATGACTTGAGCCACATAATTCAGCAGCCAGAAGAGTCGGCCAGGCAATTCTGTACTCGGTTCCTTACAAAGAAAAATCAAATTGTCGATTGTCCGGATGCGGAGGCCTTAGCGGCCTTCAAGCACAACATCCGAGATGAGTGGCTAGCCCGGCACCTTGGTCAGGAAAAGCCGAAATCTATGGCAGCCCTCACGACGCTCATGACCCGCTTTTGTGCGGGAGAAGACAGCTGGTTGGCTTGCAGTAATAACATATCAAAGAACCATGGTACCTTAGATACCAAGGACGGCAATAGCAGGTCACGTCGCAACAAGCATAAGCGCCGCATTAACGGCGAAAGTACTGAGGATACGGCAGTCAATGCCGGATTCAAAGGCTCTAAACCTGGTCAGCGGAAAAAGCTATTCA
This sequence comes from Triticum urartu, assembly GCF_003073215.2. Classification (NCBI taxonomy): domain Eukaryota; kingdom Viridiplantae; phylum Streptophyta; class Magnoliopsida; order Poales; family Poaceae; genus Triticum; species Triticum urartu. The sequence goes on from NC_053024.1 coordinate 459,249,791, forward strand.
AACAAAGTACGTTGGGTCCGTCCAGCTTGGACCATATACTCGATCGCTCGTGTCAAATACACCGCACCCCAGACAAGCCATCCAATCACACCAACAGGGATTGTTGGGTGTTCAAGCAGGCCGGCAAGTTAATTGCCGAAAACAAGGACAAGGGGCCGCATAGCAATGACAAGGAAGAACCCCGACAGCTGCACACTGGAGGACAGAAGAGGTTTCCCCTGCAAGTGCGGACGGTGACCATGATATACGCAACCCACATCCCCAAGAGGGAGCGGAAGCATGCGCTCACGGACGTATATGCATTGGAGCCAGTCGCCCCAAAGCTCAACCCTTGGTCCTCCCGCCCGATCACCTTCGATCGCAGGGACCACCCCACTAGTATCCGTCATGGCGGATTCGCCGCACTGGTCCTAGACCCAATCATCGACGGATTTCACCTCACTCGAGTCCTTATGGACGGCGGCAGTAGCCTGAACCTGCTTTATCAGGACACAGTGCGCAAAATGGGTATAGACCCGTCAAGGATCAAACCCACAAAAACGACCTTTAAGGGCATCATTCCAGGCATAGAGGCCCACTGCACAGGCTCAATTACACTGGAAGTGGTCTTCGGATCTCCGGATAACTTCCGAAGCGAAGAGTTAATCTTCGACATAGTCCCGTTCCGCAGTGGTTATCACGCGCTGCTCGGACGAACCATATTTGCTAGATTCAATGCGATACCACATTATGCATACCTCAAGCTCAAAATGCCAGGACCTCGTGGAGTTATCACAGTCAATGGAAACACAGAGCGCTCTCTCTGAACAGAGGAGCACACCGCGGCCCTTGCAGCAGAAGCGCAAAGCAGGCTCTCAAGGCAATCTACTAGTTCGACGTTTCAAAGCCCGGACACATTCAAGCGCGCTCGGGGCAATCGGCAGACAGACCACCTGGCGCGATCTGAGCTCGCGTAGCAATACAACGGCCACCCAACCCCAGCCCAACGGTGATATTCGTGCCGCGCGTACATAATTACGCATTAAAAATACCATGGGCACAGGTGGGGAGGGGGCAGCACGCCCCAAAACGCGGCCTAAACCGCACTAGGGGCTCCCCGTCTGGTTATTTTTTCTTCTTCTTTCAGGACTTTAATCTTTGGAAACACTGTCCGGCCGCTCTACTGCTGAACACCTGATACAACAACCAAGGAGGCAGACAACTACGGAATTCCCAGGTGGATTACATATTTCATATCATTCCTCAGCTCGCCCTTGGAAGGGACATAGTCCTACTCTTTTGCTTATTGCACTATCTGTATCACTCTGCTTTAATGCAATTTTTCAATATACAATGCATGACATTATGACTATTATTGCGCTTTTGTTATATATATATATATATATATGTGTTCATTAACAACGCCTTGCAACCGTACACTCTGGTACGGCCGATGCACCAGGGGCTTACGTACCCACAATATGGTGTGAAAAGTCCGCACACTTTCACAAGTGTGGCACCCCGAACTTATAGCATTATATGCATCAGCTCTGAATCATGTCTTTGGTCAAATGTTGGGTTTGCCCGGCTCCCATGTTTTGGTACCTTACATTCCGCTCTATCGGCTAAGGTAGTGCTAGGAGAACTACTGCGATTGTGCCCCGGTTCTGCCGGGCCGAGCACCTCAGTAGAGAAAGCTAAAACTGACTGTCATGATAAGGCGAGAGACTGGTCGCTATTCGGCGAGGTTTTTCGAGTCCCTAAAGACTTATGCCGCTTAGGGCGAGGGGCCGGCTCCGTCTGGCTTATAGGCGTGTATCGCGCCCCGAATTCGGCCTTCCGAATATCAGGGGCTTCGCCGAAATTTAAAATTATAGAATTCTATGGCTAAGTGAGAGTGATAAAGCATTATTAGTTCGGTTACCTTGTTCGTTGTGCTGAGCACCTCCCTCGAAGGACCCAAACATGGGAACAAGAGTGCTCAGGTTTATCCCGAACACCCCAGCACTTGTGGCATGGGGGCAGAAGCCGAGGACTAGCCATCTCTCAGATTGGATAAACAGCCAAACTGAAGGTAATATTTTAAATTCACACAAGCGTTGCATAGCGCATATGAAACAAGTTTTCATCACACAGGACAAAAAACGAGCAAGTCTCATTCAAATATTACATTTTGTGAACACTCATCCATGATAAGACGGGCGCCCGGCAGAACACCCTCGTAGTACATCTCGGGGTGGCGGTGCTCCTTGCCCTCCGGTGGCCCCTCCTTGATCAGCTTCACGGCGTCTAGCTTGACCCACTGTGTTTTGACACGGGCGAAAGCCCGGCGTGCTCCTTCAATGCAGACGGATCGCTTGACGACCTCCAGCCATGGGCAGACATCCACAAGCCGCCTCACCAGACCGAAGAAGCTGTTCGGAAGGGCGTCGCCAGGCCACAACCGGACAATGAAGCCCCTCATGGCCTGATCGGCCGCCTTATGTAGCTCGGCCATCTGCTTCAGCTGGTCGCTCATTGGCACCGGATGTTCGGCCTCAGCATACTGAGACCAGAAAAACTTCTCCGTCGAGCTTCCGTCCTCAGCTTGGTAGAATAGTGCGGCATCGGACACACTGCGGGGCAAATCTGCGAATGCTCCTGAAGAGCTCCGGATTCGGGTAAGTAATCGGTAATTCACCTTTACATGCTTGCTTTGCATATAGAAAGCCTTACCCGCCGCTATCTTCTTCATCGCGTCGATCTCTTGAAGGGCCTTCTGGGCCTCGGCCTTGGCACTCTTCACGCTCTCACGGGCCGCGGCAAGCTCAGACTCTCGCGTCTTCAAGTCAAGCTCCAATGCCTCGTGCTTTGTCACGAGAGCCTGGAGCTCTTGCCGCACCTCGCCCACACGAGCCTCGTGCCTCTCTCGCTCGGTGCGCTCCTTGGCCGCTGTATCTTCGGCCTTGGTCAGCGCTTGCCTCAGGGTCGCCACCTCGGTCGTGGCCCCTGGCAAACATACAAAGATCCTGTCATTTAGCAATCGCGTCCTTTTTCCCATCTATAGGCAGGGGTATTACTTACCCTTGTTCTCCTCGAGCTGCCTCTTAGCAAGGCCGAGCTCTTTCTGGGACCCCTCGAGGGCCTCCTTCAGTACGGAGACCTCCGCAGTTAGTGCGGCGGACGCCAGCAGCGAAACCTGCATATGCATATTGACATACTTATATTAGACTCCTGCGATATTATTTGATCCTCTGTTCGGCTTTTCTTTGTGAACACCGAACAAAGCATCTAGGGCTACTGTCTATGCGGTAACACTTCTACTACATTTAAAACACTTACCTCGAAGCCTGTTAGAAGGCTAGTACAGGCTTCAGTCAATCCGCTCTGGGCGGACTGAACCTTCTGGATCACCGCACTCATGATAGTGCGGTGCTCCTCCTCGATGGAAGCGCTGCGAAGCGCTTCCAACATAGTGTCCGGCACCTCTAGATGGACAGAGGTCACCGGTACAGGCGTTTCACCCCCCTTAGAAGGGGATCGCCTGCCCGAGCTCGGAACCGTTGGAGGGTCCGGCGCGGTGTTCGGCTGAGGGCCGAACTCGGAGCTCTCGGGGACCCCGTCCCCTCGGCTCCCGGAGTCCGGAAGGTCGCCTCGAGGCGCCTCCGGGACTATCCCCCCTTGATCCGGTGCCTCTTGAGACAGCACCTCGGCGTTGTCGGCTGGATGAGGGGAGGTGGCGGTCGGGACTGGATCGCTATCCATGTCCGACGAGCCCGGGGAGTCGTCCGAGGATACCTCGATATTGGCTCGGGGCGGCCTGCACAATTGAGTTCGGCATTAGGGAAAGCAATGCGACAAAGGAATCCTATGGGTTACTTTGGTATCCGAATACTTACGATCTCCCCTGGGGCATGGCCCTGGGCAACCACTCGTCTTCACTTTCATCGGCGGCAGTAGAGCTGTCCGGAAGGAGTGTTCTTCCCTTCTTGGACCCTCCGGCCTACTCAGTTGGGGCGGCCTTCCTTTTCTTGTCTCCCCCAGTCGGTGGGGGAGCCTCTTCTTCCTCTTCCTCGTCTTCGGGGGAAGAGTGCGCTGCGGAGTCATCGGACGTCGAGTCCGACGACGCCTGGCGTCGGGAACTCTTTCGATCTCCCTTGGCCTTCTTGGTCTTCTCCGGCACCTTGTAAGGGGCTGGAGTCAACATCTTCGCCAGAAGGGCGTCTGCAGGGCCTTCGGGCATGGGAGCCGGACAGTCGATTTGTCCGGCCATCTTTTGCCAGTCCTGTTAACGACACGGGAGTTTAGATCCCGCATAGAGCCAATCTATATAGAAAACAAATATCCTGTAAAAGGTAAAACAACTTACCGCACTGGTGTGGCGCTTCGCGCTGAATCCACGATCCTCAGTAATGGGGGAGGGACCGCGGCACCCTTGAACAGCACCCTCCAGGCATCTTCATGAGTCATGTCGAAGAGCCTGTTCAGAGTTCGGTGCTGCTCCGGATTGACTTCCCACAAGGTAAACTGCCGTTGTTGGCACGGGAGTATTTGGCGGATGAGCATAACCTGGACTATGTTGACAAGCTTGAGCTTTTTATCCACCATGTTCTGAATACATGACTGGAGTCCGGTCAGCTCTTTTGAATTACCCCAGGACAGGCCCTTCTCTTTCTAGGAGGTGAGCCGCATGGGGATGCCAGATCGGAACTCAGGGGCCGCTACCCATGCGGGGTCGCGCGGCTCGGTGATATAGAACCACCCCGATTGCCACCCCTTTATGGTGTCCACGAAGGTGCCCTCGAGCCATGTGATGTTGGGCATCTTGCCCATCATGGCGCCTCCGCACTCCGCCTGCTGGCCGCTCACTACCTTCGGCTTGACATTGAAGGTCTTCAGCCATAAGCCGAAGTGGGGCTTGATGCGGAGGAAGGCCTCGCACACAACGATAAACGCCGAGATGTTGAGGATGAAGTTCGGGGCCAGATCATGGAAATCCAGGCCGTAGGAAAACATGAGCCCCAGGACGAAGGGGTGGAGAGGGAATCCCAGTCCGCAGAGGAAATGGGTGAGGAATACCACCCTCTCATGGGGCTCGGGGGTGGGGATGAGGTGTCCCTCATCTGGGAGCCAGTGCGCGACATCGTCGGGCAGGTATCCGGCTCTCCTCAGTTTCTTGACGTCTCCCTCCGTGACGGAGGAGACCATCCACTTGCCTCCCGCTCCGGACATGGTTGGAGAAGATTGAGATGGAAGTGAGGACTTGGGCGCTAGAGCTCGAGTGTGCGGGAGTGGATGGGCAGAGGAGGAAGAAGGCGTGGATAGAAAGGTGAATCCTTATCCCTTTATATGGGCGGACAAAGTTAAAACGTCCCCACTTGCCTGGTAAAACTCGCTTGTCCCCCAAGCGCTGCAATTGATGGCGCGGTTGGGTTACCCACGCCCCTATTGATGAGGATCCCGTGATAAGGGGACACGATCTTTGCTTTGACAAGACGTGTCGAAAAGCTGCCTCGCGTTATGTGCGGGGCTGGTTAAAAGAAACGGTTCGAATAATCACCGGGCCATGACGTAATGTCATGTTGCCAAAACAAGCTAGCGGGTTAGATTTGTGAAAACATTATTCTCTCTACGGTAAAATATGGAGCTTATTTCGCAAGGTCGGACACTATCCTTGTATTCAAATTCTTCTGTGGTGTATTCGGAGAAGGAACCCGCCTTGCAATGCCGAAGACAACTGCGCGCCGGACTCGTCGTCATTGAAGCCTGGTTCAGGGGCTACTGAGGGAGTCCTGGATTAGGGGGTCTCCGGACAGCCGGACTATCTCCATTGGCCGGACTGTTAGACTATGAAGATACAAGATTGAAGACTTCGTCTCGTGTCCGGATGGGACTCTACTTGGCGTGGAAGGCAAGCTTGGCAATACGTATATGGATATCTCCTCCTTTGTAACCGACCTAGTGTAACCCTAACCCTCTCCGGTGTCTATATAAACCGAAGGGTTTTAGTCCGTAGAAAAACGTACAATCATACCGTAGGCTAGCTTCTAGGGTTTAGCCTCTCCGATCACGGGGTAGATCTACTCTTGTAACACCCATATCATCAATATTAATCAAGAAGGACGTAGGGTTTTACCTCCATCAAGAGGGCCCGAACCTGGGTAAAACTTCGTGTCCCTTGCCTCCTGTTACCATCCGGCCTAGATGCACAGTTCGGGACCCCCTACCCGAGATCCGCCGGTTTTGACACCGACACTAACCCTCTCCGGTGTCTATATAAACCGGAGGGTTTTAGTCCATAGGACAACATACAATCATATCATAGGCTAGCTTCTAGGGTTTAGCCTCTCCGATCTCGTGGTAGATCAACTCTTGTACTACTCATATCATCAAGAATAAATCAAGCAGGATGTAGGGTTTTACCTCCATCAAGAGGGCCTGAACCTGGGTAAAACATCGTGTCCCCTGCCTCCTGTTACCATCCGCCTTAGACGCACAGTTCGGGACCCCCTACCCGAGATCCACCGGTTTTGACACCGACATTGGTGCTTTCATTGAGAGATCCTCTGTGTCATCCCCGTTAGGCTTGATGGCTCCTACGATCATCGATAGAGATGCAGTGCAGGGTGAGACTTTTCTCCCCGGACAGATCTTTGTGTTCGGCGGCTTCGCATTGCGGGCCAACTCGCTTGGCCATCTGGAGCAGATCGAGAGTTACGCCCCTGGCCGCTAGGTCAGGTTGGGAAACTTAAACTACACGACCGATATCCGCGGAGACTTGATCTTCGACGGATTCGAGCCCCTGCCTTGTGCGCCACACGGTCACGATGAGTATGATTTAGCTCTACCATCAGACAGTGTTCAGGAGATCGCACCGAAAACTGCTCTGACCCTCAATTTGGAGCCAATCGGGCCATCCATGGACGGGTTGATAGACCCCGGCACGGAGGCCGTACCCTCAGCGGCGATCGAGCCGAATATCGACCTTACCCTTCACGAGAGCCGTGTTGCCAAATTGCCGGATCCTTCTCTGGCCACGAACTCCGAACCGCCTGCGCCCGTGCCTATCAAATCCGATTGGGCGCCGATCATGGAGTTTACCTCCGCGAATATTTTTCAGCACTTGCCCTTCGGTGACATACTGAATTCACTAAGGTCTCTCTCCTTGTCAGGAGAGTCCTGGCCGAACTATGTCCGGCAGGATTGGGATGCGGATGACGAAGAAATTCGCCGCCCACCCACCACCCACTTAGTAGCCACTGTCGACGATTTAACCGACATGCTCGACTTCGACTCTGAAGACATCGACGGTATGGACGACGATGCGGGAGGCGAAGAGGAACCACTGCCCACAGGGCACTCGACAACCACTTCATCACATGACGTATACATGGTGGACACACCAAAAGAAAACGACCACGAGGAACGGAAGGACGCGGCGAAGGGTTGTTCCCTCAAGAAGCAGTGAAAGCGGCAGCGTAAACACCGCTCCAAATCCTGCCTCGGCAGAAACAACAATCATATAGACCCAGCGTTAGAGCAGGGTGAACCATCGCCCAACCACGGCAACACAGAGAATCAAACTGAACAACCCAACCCCATCGAAGATAACGGTCAGGATGACATCACACCGGACAGGCACCCGGGGCAACAGAATGCCCACCAAAGGCTGGTTGCCACTGCGAGGAGTCTGAAAAAGCAGAAGCAAAGGCTCAGGGCTGCACAAGACACACTCAAAATCAGATGGAGTGAAGTACAAAACACTGCAGCGAAGTACGGTAGTAATCGCCACACCAAGAGCTACCCGAAGCGAAAGTTGCTACCTGAATTCGATGAGGAGGCCTTAGATCCTCCACAATTGAAAAATAAAATGGCCATCCAGTCGGATAGACGACCTCATAACTAACACAGAGCGGCAAACAACGCCACACATAAACCAGTACGCGACCCTCGTAAGGGCTCACATCAAAAGGACGGCGCAACCAGATCTATCTACGGACCATGCAAGCGCGCTCCAGCATGCAATGCAACACAACAAATATCCGAACATCACGGTACACCTAAATATAGGGGTGCCGCACACCCCCTATGTTTCACCGACGAGGTGCTGGACCATGAATTTCCAGAGGGATTCAAACCCGTAAACATTGAGGCGTACGACGGAACAACAGACCCCGGAGTCTGGATTGAGGACTACATCCTTCATATACATATGGCTCGAGGAGACGATCTCCACGCCATCAAGTACTTACCCCTCAAGCTCAAAGGGCCAGCTCGGCACTAGCTTAAAAGCCTCCCCGAAAACTCCATCGGAAGCTGGGAAGAGCTCGAAGACGCTTTTCGGGCAAATTTTCAAGGGACCTATGTCCGACCACCGGATGCAAACGATTTAAGTCATATAACTCAACAGCTCGGTGAGTCAGCCCGAAAGCTTTGGAACAGGTTCCTCACTAAAAAGAAGCAAATAGTAGACTGTCCGGACGCTGAAGCATTAGCAGCTTTCAAGCATAGCACTCGAGACGAATGGCTTGCCAGACACCTCGGCCAACAAAAGCCGAGAACAATGGTAGCATTAACAAGCTTCATGACCCGCTTTTGCGTGGGCGAGGACAACTGGTTAGCCCGATGCAGCACCAGCGACCCAAGTACATCCGAAGTCAGGGATGGAAACGGGAAATCATGACACAGCAAAAATAAGCGCCGGAATAAAGAAGACAGCCCGAAGAGCACGGCGGTAAACACCGGATTCAGAAGCTCTCGGCCAGGTCAGCAAAAGCCACCCTCCAAAGGACACAGAGATGAACTATCCAGCCTAAACAAAATTCTGGACCAAATATGTCAGATCCATAGCACCCCCGGTAAACCTGCAAATCACACCCACAGAGAATGTTGGGTCTTCAAGCAGTCCGGCAAGCTCAACGCCGAACACAAGGGGCATGATACACCAAGCGAAGACGAGGACGAGCCTCACAAGCAAAGCACTAGGGAACAGAAGAAATTCCCACCAGAAGTCAAAACAGTAAACGTGTTACACGTGATAAAGGGGAGAAACATAGCGGCACTCCTAGAGAAATATGCCCCAGGGCCTATCACCGCGGAGTTCTTCCACTGGTCGTCTCAACCGATCACCTTCGATTGTCGGATTTCGGGTTCCGGCAGACCCTTGAGGTTCGAACACTGGGGTGCGCACGGAGATTTCGCCTTCTACCTACCTGCACCCCTTCGCCTCGCTAAGATCTAAGCTATGGAAAGAACAACACAAGAGACACAGGGTTTATACTGGTTCGGGCCACCATTGTGGTGTAATACCCTACTCCAGTGTGTGGTGTGGTGGATTGCCTCTTGGGCTGATGATGATGAGCAATACAAGGAAGAACAGCCTCGCGAGGGTCTGTTCTTGGCTGGGGGGATGAACTGCTAGGAGGAGTTCAGTCACCCTTCTCTCTCTCTCTCTTCTCGATTCTCTCTCCGATTTTGATCCGATCTCCGATCTCTGATCTACCCTGTGGGTGGCTAGTCCTATTTATAGGCAAAGGCCCTGGGCCTCTTCCCAAATATTGAGCGGGAAGGGCGCCAACAATTGGCCATTTTGAAGGGGAACATCTGGTACACTTATCCTGACTAAAGTTGGTCCTCGCCTGCCAAAGGCTCTGGTGGTGACGCTGGCTTGGGCTCCACAATGACTTCCTCCCTGCCGTTCGACTGGTCTTGGTCTCGTTGCACCGAAACGGGTGCCTTTGCTTGATTCTCTCGCCTGCACTTGCTCCCTTTGCACCAAAGAGGAAAGGAGGACACTGCGCGGCTGGCGCCCGCCTGGCGCCTTTGGTCGTCATGGCTTGCGTCACGGGCTCCTTGTGAGGTACCCCGCCTTGATCTCCCCGCCTCCTCGTGAGCCAGCCTGATGAGGCCGTGCCTGAGGAAGCTCCGTGTCGTCCGCCCCGTGAGGCTTGGCCCCACGCGAGGGTCTTGGGTCTGTGTTGATGAAGATGGGCCATGCTGGGCCCCTCCTCGAGCCACACCGCAGGCCGCAGGCAGGCAAGTCTGGGGACCCCCGTTCCCAGAACGCCGACAGTAGCCCCCGGGCCCAAGGCGCGTCTGGACTTGGCCGTGCAGGGAGGCAAAAGGGCAAGAGCGAAGCGCCGCGGGCCCTAACAGCCTGCGGCCTTGGGCACCGCGTGGTGGTTGACTGGACGTGGGCGCCTCAGCAACCGCGTGAGTTGATAAGGGAGCGGCATCTGCCTAGGCTTTGCTTTTTGCTTTCTCCGGTTGCTGCTCAGATCCCCTTTCTTGCGCCTCTCCTTCCTTCCTCCAAAATTACCAGATCTACTTCGACCGCGTGACCTAGGAAGCCATGGCGCCTCGTCAGTCCCCGGCCGGAGCTTGGTACTCGTCTGCCCTGGACTCGCCGAACGTGTCTGAGGCGAGCCTCGCCCGGTTGCGCCGGATGGCGGCGGCGCAGGGCATCGACGGGGCGAAGGTGTTCAAGGCGAGCTTCGCCACCCCTGAGGGCCAAGGGAGCACCTTCTATCCGTTCTTTGTAAGCGCCATTGCTGCTGGCCTGGTGCCTCCCTTCTCGGAGTTCTTCTTCTCTGTCCTCCGCCATTATAAGCTACAGGCTTTGCATCTCCACCCCAACTCCGTCCTTCTCCTGGCAATCTTCGCCTATTACTGCGAGGCTCACGTTGGGGTGCAGCCCTCAGTGGCCTTGCTGCGCCACTACTTCTACCTCCGGACCTCTCGCGGTCCTGCTTCCGCATGCACGAGCTTCATCGCGTACGGTGGCGCCATTGCCATTTCGAACCCCGGGAAAAGGATTGAGGGCTTCAGGAGCAAGTGGGTCTTGGCAGATGCTGGGCGCATCCACCCTCGGCTGATGTTGCCCACGGAGCAACCCACGAGCTCCAGCGATTGGGGTCGAGCGGAGCTCACGGACCCCCGCGCAAAGCTGGTGTTGGAGAAGATGGACGCGGATCTGAGGCCGGCCAACATGGCGGCGGCGAAGCTGACCGGCGCGTTGCTGCTGAGGGAATTCCTGGTGCACTAGCTGGCTCTGCTTCGGTAGTACTCACTTCCAATGTGGAGGCCCCATCCGAGCCCCGCGGCCTTGGCCGACGAAGATCTGGCTGCGGTCCTCCGATCTCTGGTCGGGGGCGATGTGGCGAGGTTGGAGGGCGCTCCTACGCCCTTGTTCCTCCGCGACAACTGGGAGCAGGTAGTGGAGTCCATGCCCGTCTTCAACGGGGACGGGCCCGTGCCCATGGAAACTCCCGGGGAATCGGTGGACGTGTCCTCCGACGACTCGAGCGAAGAGGAGGAAGGAGGGGAGCGGGAAAAAGGGCCTGACTCCGAGGCGACTGACGGAGAGTCGAGGGCTCCCCTCCCCCGGCGCAGGTCCCGCGCTCTCCGCCTCTCTCTGAGCGATGACGACGAGGATGATGACGAGAAGGGCGGCGGGAGCATGCCCCCGAACCTGAAGAAGGACAGGACCGGGCTGATCTCCCGCGGGTGTGCCCCGGCCCCGAGGCGGACCGCAAACGCGCCTTCCGCTCCCGAGCTTCCCAAGGTTGACCCTTCCAGCCGGCTTTCATGCTTCAAATTTGGCCGGAGGCTACCTGAGCTCACTGGCGACGACCCGCAAGCGCTTGATTCTTGTCTTTATTTCTTGTTCTGCTGCTGAGGCTTGACGTCCACATCTTTTGGACAGGCTGGCGCCTGCAGCAAAGAAGCCGAAGGGAGCTCCTGAGGTTCCATCCGTGGCAGCGCCTCTGCCCGCGAAAGAAGGTGACCGCGACGCACGGGCTTCTCCTGCCCGTCGTCCTCGCGAGGCCTGGCTAAGCCGACTGGGGCGAGCTCAGCCCCCATGGCCCAAGTGACTCCCGAGGTGCCTTTGCCTGCTGCCGCCACTACAGCCGTTGGGGCGCAGCAGGCTCCGCCTCAGGATGCTGTGGTCGCGCTGCCGCCTTCTCCTCCTACTCCATCGACTGCTGTTTCTCCAACTCCTCTTGCCATTATGGATCGTGCTGCTGCCGAGCGACTTGGGGGATGATGCAGCCCGAGGGGCGCCCCCAACAAGGTAAGCTAACAACATAAAATAAAAGGGATACATGCCGTAGGGACGGACCCACGCGGCCTGGGAATAATGCAGCCCTGGGGGGGCGCTCCCAGCTGGAAATGAAACTTGAAAGATGTCACCTGATGATGTTGAGGACGAAGGAGTGTTGGCATAGCAGACTCGGTGGGCTGCGGAAGCCGATCCTCACGAGCCCCCAGGCCCAAGGGCCTCGGGAGGCTCCGAAGGCGCTGGTGGCTCCTCGCGAACCATCTCCATCTCCGCCAGGGCTACAGAACGCCTGGCCTCTTGAGCCTCCATGATGCCCCTCATGAGGCGCTGGTATGTGGCAGCCGCGTTCGGCAAGCCGTAAGGCATGCGAACGTTGCTGTGGGGTGGACCTTTGCAGCGCCCGACTCGCGAGGGCCAGAGGTGCTCCAGAGAGGCGACTCGATTAAGCCCTGGTATGTCGATGCAGACGCGCAGCCCACCATCCTCGCCTGGATGGGGAGCCACAGCTGGTAGGCGGCGGCCGCCTCTCATGACTCTTGACTCCTGTAGCTCCTGAATGGCCTTGCTGACGAACTCCTGAGGGTCTGGCCCTCCTTGCCTTACTCCTTCTTGAGGGAAACGTGCTTCGAAACACACCTCCATGTGGTGCCCAAGTGCCTCCCTCGTGACCTTAGCCAGGTCGGTGGCCCTCCAGGGGAGAGCCCCCGAGCCCTGCCTGAGTAGGGTGCCGGGCGCGCTTTCCTATGTGATGGAAGGAGGTTCCCACTGGGCAGGCGCGGGCCCTGACGGGCCTGCCTCCTGAGGGGCCGGGCCGGATGATGTCTTCTTCTTCTTGGGGGCAGTCTCGGGAAGCCTCCTGCTTCCGCGATCCGGGTCTTCCAGCGATGCGGCCTGAAAGGCTTGTTCCAGGGAACACACTGCGTCCTTCTCTTCACAAGGCACCGTGATGACTCCGCCACTTCCTGGCATCTTGAGGACGTTGTAGCCGTGGTGAGTTACGGCCATGAACTTGGCCAGCGCTGGGTACCCAAGGATGGCGTTGTACGGCAGGCGAATGTGAGCGACGTCGAAGTCGATGAGCTCGGTGCAGTAGTTGTCGCGTGCCCCGAAGGTGACAGGGAGGCGGACCTGCCAATCGGGACCGTGGAGCCGTCGGTGACTCCGTAGAAAGGCTTGGTTGGCTGAAGCTGGTTGTAGGGCACTTGGAGATTGTTGAATGTTTCCACGGACAGGACGTTGAGCCCTGCCCCGCCATCGATGAGGGTCCTGGTGACCACCACGTTGCTGATGATCGGGGAACAAAGCATCGGGAGGACTCCGGCTGTGGCTGCACACTTGAGCTGATCTGCTGAGCCGAACGTGATGGCGCACGCCGACCACCTGAGAGGGCGCGTGGTTTCGAGCTTGGGGAGGACTGCATTCACTTCGCGGGCAAACTGCTTGAAGATGCATTGAGAGGCTGGGGCTTGAGCCCCACCCAGGATGCAGGCGATCGCGCGCGGCTCCTGGAAGCCCCCAGCCCCCTCGTCCTGATGGCGGTCCTCGTTTCTCCTTGGCTGTGGCGTCAGCGGAGGGAGGCCTGCATTGCCTGGCGGGCGATCCTCGCGAGGCTGATCCCTCCAGTCTCCCTCGCGAGGCGGGTCTTGCCAGCGATCCTCGCGAGGTCGATCGCGCCACCCTTGGCACGGGCAGCGGTCTTCCCAGCGTCCTGCGTTCCTTCCTCCTCCTCGACCGTAGCCCCGGTCACCGCGGTCGGGGCGACGGCCGATCCTTCCTTCTCGCACGGCTCGGAGCTCTTGACATTCGTTGGTGTTGTGGGTGTGGAGGTCGTGGTAGACACAGTACCGACTGCCCTTGGAAGATTCGGGCTGATCTCTGCCCCGCTTGGTGTCTGGTTCTGCCGCGAGCACGGCAGCCCCATTGCGCTTCACATCCTTGGCCTTGGGCTTCTTCTCTTCTGGGTCCACGGCAGGCAGCTCGAGGAGGGAGAGACGCCCTTCTTCAGCCCCGGCGCACTTGGTTGCCAAGTTGAACAACTCCAAGGAAGTGCACAGGTCTTCATGCATCGCCAGCTCCTCCTTCATCTTGACGTCGCGCATGCCGTCGGAGAAGGCTGAGATGATGGCCTCCTCGGTCACCTTGGTAATCTTGAGGCGTGTGTTGTTGAAGCGCTGGATGTACTTCTGCAGGGTCTCTCCGGGTTGTTCCTTGATGCGGCGCATGTCACTCACGGCGGGTGGCCGGTCGCGAGTACCTTGGAAGTTGGCGATGAAGCGGGTGCACATCTCGTCCCAGGAGGAGATCGTGCCTGGAGCCAGGTTCAGGAGCCAGGTGCGGGCCCCGTCCTTAAGCGCCATGGGAAACCAGTTCGCCATGACCTTCTCGTCTCTGTTGGCAGCTTTGATGCCCAGCTCATAGAGCTGGAGGAACTCCGCAGGGTCGGCCGTGCCGTCGTAACGAGGAGGCAGGTCTGGCTTGAACTTGTCGGGCCACGCGATGCTGCGTAGCTCGGTGGTGAAGGCACGGCAACCTGCTGTGGCCACGGGAGGCCTTGGGTGACGGAGAGCTTGGTCTTGCATGTCCCCACGCGCTGCGGCTGGGAGCAGCGCGGGGTCTTGACGTGCGGGAGCAGGAACATGGTCGCGACGTGCTGGAGCAGGGAGCGTTCGGGCAGCTTCTTGCGGGCGAGGGACTTCTTGGCAGCTCTGCTCTTGCCGCGCTGGCGCCTGACGGAGCGGGTTCCGCCCAGGGGCCACGCGCCTTGGAGCCATGGCGCCTTCTTGAGGAGGAGGCGGCTGGGGCGCTCCCGGAGCTTCGTCGCCTGCGCGGGGCGGGGTGCAGTGCAGCGGAACGGACGGCACAGGAGAGCCCCCTGCAGCGCGGACGAGCTTGGCGACGCGGTCGAGCCATTCTTCGTAGACGTCGTCGACGGGACGGTAGCATAGGAGCTCGTTTGCCGCGATGAGCGCAGCTCGAGCCTCCATGGGTGCGCGGTGCGCGCCGGACGAAGAACCAGCTGGGATGAGCGAGGGAGTAGCGGTGCGGCCGTCTTGCCGCACGGACGGATGCTGAGACGACGCTTGCTGCTCGTCCCCTGCTGGGCCGGTGGCGGCGTTGACGGTAGGTGACGGGGAACGGCGAGGACACCCGCCGATAGGAGCCATCTGGGCGACACGGGAAGCGAGGGCGGTCCGGCGCTCGGCGCGGGCCCGATGAGCGTCAGACATGGACGCGATGGTCGGAGGAGAACGGGGTGGTGGAAGACGAATTCCGGCGCACCCCTACCTGGCGCGCCAAATGTCGGATTTCGGGTTCCGGCAGACCCTTGAAGTTCGAACACTGGGGTGCGCGCGGAGATTTCGCCTTCTACCTACCTGCACCCCTCCGCCTCGCTAAGATCTAAGCTATGGAAAGAACAGCACAAGAGACACAGGGTTTATACTGGTTCGGGCCACCGTTGTGGTGTAATACCCTACTCCAGTGTGTGGTGTGGTGGATTGCCTCTTGCACTGATGATGATGAGCAATACAAGGAAGAACAGCCTCGCAAGGGTCTGTTCTTGGCTGGGGGATGAACTGCTAGGAGGAGTTCAGTCACCCTTCTCTCTCTCTCTTCTCGATTCTCTCTGCGATTTCGATCCGATCTCCGATCTCTGATCTACCCTGTGGGTGGCTAGTCCTATTTATAGGCAAAGGCCCTGGGCCTCTTCCCAAATATTGAGCGGGAAGGGCGCCAACAATTGGCCATTTTGAAGGGGAACATCTGGTACACTTATCCTGACTAAAGTTGGTCCTCGCCTGCCAAAGGCTCTGGTGGTGACGCTGGCTTGGGCTCCACAATGACTTCCTCCCTGCCATTGGACTGGTCTTGGTCTCGTTGAACCGAAACAGGTGCCTTTGCTTGATGCTCTCGCCTGCGCTTGCTCCCTTTGCACCAAAGAGGAAAGGAGGACACTGCGCGGCTGGCGCCCGCCTGGCGCCTTTGGTCGTCATGGCTTGCGTCACGGGCACCTCATGAGGTACGCCGCCTTGATCTCTCCGCCTCCTCGTGAGCCAGCCTGACGAGGCCGTGCCTGAGGAAGCTCCGTGTCGTCTGCCCCGCGAGGCTTGCCCCCTCGCGAGGGTCTTGGGTCTGTGTTGATGAAGATGGGCCATGTTGGGCCCCTCCTCGAGCCACGCCGCAGGCCGCAGGCAGGCAAGTCTGGGGACCCCCGTTCCCAGAACACCGACATCGACCATCGGGATTACTCGACAAGTATCCGGCGTGCAGGATGGGCTGCCTTGGTATTAGATCCAATAATTGACGGATACCACTTCACACGAGTCCTGATGGACGGCGGCAGCAGTTTAAACCTGATATACCAGGACGCAGTCCGCAAAATGGGGATAGACCCAAAAAAATTTGCCGCAGCAATACTACCTTTAAAGGAGTAACGCCAGGCCCAGAGGCTCATTGCACGGGCTCCCTGCTACTAGAGGTTATATTCGGCTTCCTCGATAACTTCTGTAGTGAAAATTTAACCTCCCACATCTCTCCGTTCCAAAGTGGCTATCAAGCACTACTTGGACGCGAAGCTTTCGCTCGCTTTAACGCAATACCGCATTACGCTTCCCTCACGCTTAAGATGCCCGGTCCACGCGGTATCATTACAGTAAATGGGAATATTGAGCGCTCCTTGCACGCCGAAGACAGTGCGGCAAACGGCCTCACCAACTAAAGCATTTGACATGTCGTTAAGACCACGGACGCGGTTAGACAAGTCCGGCGCAGCTATATGTAATTAATACAGGTTTGTTGGCCACACCCCTATTACAATACAAGGGGCTCAACGCGCGCAAAAAAGTGGCAATCAGGCTCAATTTTACTCATCTTGAATTGTACATGGTTTCTTTAGTATAACCTACCTTTTTGCACGACAACTTTTCAACTAAGTTCCTCTCTTTTACAGATAACCATCGTGCTACACCCGTCCAGGATACGGCACAACGGAGACACATGCGCAGGCGTGCAGCAGGGACCCGTTCCAAGGATTCTTTTTAGATTAAGACCCTGCGTAAACCTTTTTTTACTGTCTCTTGTTGATACACATCCCTCGGATTCTCAGTACAATTGAGAAGGATGCTGATGCCTTGGCATGTGGCCACGTCAGAATAATGCACGTACCTGGACACCAGGGGCTTATTACAAAGGGCACTGTTCAGGCCCGGTTTGCACCATAAAGACCGAATACCTTAGGGAGTGTTCGGCGTCGCGAGTTTGGCCTTGTACGCATCAGCTACGAATCATGTCTTTGGTCAAATGTTGGGTTTGCCCGGCTCCTGTATTTTGCTGCCTTACGTTCCGCTCTATCGGCTAAGGCGGCACTATGAGAACTACTGTGATTGTGCCCTGGTTCATCCGGACGAGCACCTCAGTAGAGAAAGCCGAAAACTGACTGTCATGATATAGCGTGAGACTGGTCAACCACTCGAGGACCTATCGGAATCTTCGGGATTCCTCCGCCTTAATGAAGGGCCGTTTCCCGGCCAGGCATGTACGCACCCCGAATTCGGATGAGTGCGGAGCCACCAGGGGCTATATAGTAGCCCCACTGTCAAACTCCTCTGGCTAAGGGAAAGTGTTAAAGCATTATAGTCCAGTTGCCTAGTTCGCTGCGCTATCACCTCCTTAATGGACCAAGACGTTGGATCAAGTGTGAACACGCGTCTTCTACGAACACCCCCGCATTATGCGTGGGGGCTGAAGCCGACGACTGCAATCTTTCAAGTTATATACATATATACGTAAACGACCACACATGAGGCATCATATTACTTTCGGGCAAAAGTATAAATACAGCCTTGATAAATTTAATAAAACATTGTTTTTGCAATGGGAATACATGTCACTCAAACATAATATTCTTCGAGCACTGGGCCTCTATCGAACGAGCGCCTTCGAGAACTTCTTCAAAATAGTGCTCGGCAGCCACTCGACCTATGGCCGAACCCTGCGCCGCAACAGTGGTGGCATCCATCTCCGCCGAGTATGTTTTGACACGGGCAAGGGCCATCCGCGAGCCTTCTATGCACGCCGACCTCGTCATCGCATTAATGCGCGACACCGCACCAAGGAACTGTTGCACCAAGCTAAAATAGATGTTCGGCTTTGGCCTTTCCGGCCACAGATGATCCACCATAGACCTCATGACGAGTCCGGACAATCTATTGAGCTCGGCCCATTCAGCAAGCTGATCATTCAATGGAAGCGGACGCTCTGGAATGTTAAATTGCGACCAGAATAGCTTGTCCACTTCACGATCTGTTTGATCTCGGAAGTATTCGGCCGCATCGACAGCGCTCGCCGCCAAGTCCAGATATGCGTCTGCCGAACTCCACAGCCGATCAAGAGGGGCATACCGAGGATCTCCAAACTTCCTCCGCAGCATAAAGGGCTTACCAGCCACAATATCCCCGGCTTCACGCAGTTCCTCCTTCTTCGCTCTCATTGCAGAGTGGGTGTCTTTGGTCGCCATCGTGGCCTTTTCCAGGTCCGTCGCCTTCGCTCGGTTTTCTTCTTCAAGAAGCTGGCAGCGGTCGGCAGTATCTTTCAACTTTACAGACATCTTGGCCATTTTTTCTTTAGTCTCGCTATGTGAGGCCTTCTCGGCTCTTAACTCTTCGGCCGCCTTCAAAGCGGCCGCATTACTACTCCTTGCTTGCTCCTTGGCTCGGGCAAGCTCCGCCCAATGGGTCTCCACGGTGGCAGCTCCATCTGCAGTCACAACATATCAAAGATACTGGCATCACGCTGCTCTTACCATGTGCCATTCACCAGAAAAATCACCTACCCTGTGCCTCGTCGAGCAGCTTGTTAACAAGCTCGATGTCGGCATCTGCCGCATCCAGTTGCCGCTTTAGTTCGGCAAACCCATCAGTCCGGCTAGCCACCAGAGCTTCAACCACCTGCACATAAAGGTGGTCTGGTTATTACCTGGGACTACGATCCTCTGTTTGCCGCCACCCTCGACGACTACCAGAGTCTCAAGGGCTACTATTTACACAGGGCACACCTAAAAATGTGCGGTACTATCACAAATGTATATCATTTCACGTACCTCAAAACCCGTCAGTACACTCATAAAGGCTTCATGCAACCCGCTTTCGGCGGACGAAATCCTTTCAATCACCGTACCCATAAATGTTCGGTGTTCTTCTAAGATAGTTGCTCGCTCTAGCAGATCCTTCAGTACGTCCGACCGCATACCAGATGGTGTCGGACTCTTTTGATTGCTCTCTTCAAGAGTCGGATACTGGGGACTTTGGGTGGCCATAGGATTACCTTCTGGGCTTGCCGGATCAGGAGAAACCCTTCGTGACGACACTTCAAGGTCGCCCGCTTCTTGAGCGGGGGAGTCCGGGGGAGGCGTTTCGCTCTCCATCATCTCCGGAAGAAGATCCCCCGAAGACGAGCTCTGCTAAGAAGGGCTAAGATCCGAATTGCAAGATAAATGTTTCAGTTATTTTCCTCAGAGGTAAGGTAATATATCTTCACTATTAAGTACTTTTTGATTACTTACATCTCGTTAGAGGGCTGATCCCCGCACGGACTTTGTGCGGCAAGAGCACCCTCCGAGGCAGGACCCTCTGGTGGAGTTTTCTTCTCCCGTTTGGAAACCATGGTTTCCGGATCTTCAGAGGTAGTCCTCTTCCTTCCCTGGGGCGAGAGAACGTCAGATTCTTCCCCTTGGTTATCCTCCCTCACGGAGGCGCTCATTCCCTCGGTTGGAATAGGTAGCGGTGGAGGCCCGCTTTCGCCCTCTTTATTCCCCCTTCATCTTCCTTTGAGGGCACCAGGCGAGGTGCTGGCTCGAGTATCTTTTCCAGCATCGGATTGTCCAAGCCTTCAGGAAGAGGGGCCGAACACCGGATCATCTTCGCCTTTGTTATCCTGTCCTGGTCTAAGAGCGATTCTTCAGAATGATGTCATGACAAATAAAAAGACAATGTGTTCGGCTAAGGGATTACTTACTTGGGCCGCGGTGCAGTTGCTGCTCAGTCCCACGTCCTCGGTAGTGTTCGGACACTCTATTTGGGGTGCGAAGAACGATTTGTACATCTCCTCATGCGTCAGACCGAGGAAATTCTAAATAGTGTGCGGTCCTTCCGAGTTGAATTCCCACATGCGAAGGGGCCGATGTTTGCAAGGCTGGACTCGACAAACCAGCATAACTTGCACTACCATAACCAGACTGAAATCTCCTTCGAAGAGATCTTGGATGCGGCTCTGCAGTATAGGCACGTCCTTGGCTGGACCCCAGCTCAGCCCCCTGCTAATCCATGACATCAGTTGTGGTGGAGGGCCCGAGCGAAAAGTGGGGGCAGCTACCCACTTGGCACTTCGATGAGCTATGACGTAAAACCACTCCCGCTGCCATAATATGGACACCTCTGGAAAGGAACCCTTCGGCCATGGAGCGCCGGCAATATTGCTTATTAGAGCACCTCCGCACGCTGCATGCTGCCCCTCGACCATCTTCGGCTTCACATCAAAGGTCTTGAGCCACAGGCCGAAGTGAGGGGTAATGTGGAGGAAGGCCTCACAAACGACAATGAATGACGAGATGTGAAGGAGGGAATTCGGGGCTAGATCGTGAAAATCCAGCCCATAATAGAACATAAGACCCCTAACAAAGGGATCCAGAGTGAGGCCTAGTCCTCGAAGGAAGTGGGAGACGAACACAACACTCTCGTTGGGTTCGGGAGTAGGGATGACCTGCCCTCGGGTGGGAAGCCTATGCGGAATTTCGGCGGTCAGGTATCTGGCCTCCCTCAACTTCTTGATGTCCTCCTCCGTGACGGAGGAAGGCATCCATTGGCCCTGAAGGATGGATCTGGACATGATTGAAGGTCCGAAGCACCTGACCCGGGCTTTGGGTGTTAGAACTCGAGGCGGGGGAAGGATTCGATTGAGCACGAGAGGGAAAAAGTAAAAGCCTTGTCCCTTTATAAAGAGGGTGAATATCAAGCGTCCTCCTCATGGCCGTTTGGGACTTGCCTAAAATCTAGGAGTCCTAAGCACGGTTGGGTTACCCACGTCCGTATTGATGAGGATCCCGTAATAAGGGGAACACGATCTCTGCTTTGACAAGACGTGTCAAGAAACCGCCTCGCGTTATGTGCAGGGCTGGTTAAAGAGAAACGGTTCGAGTAATCACCAGGCCATGGCGTGATGTCATGTTGCCAAAACGTGTCAGCAGATTAGATTTGTGGAAATATTATTCTCTCTATGGTGGTATGTGGAACTTATGTTGCAGGGTCGGACACTATCCTTGTATTCAAATTCTTCCATGGTGTATTCGGAGGAGGAACCCGCCTTGCAATGCCGAAGACAACACTGCGCGCCGGACTCATCGTCATTGAAACCTGGTTCAGGGGCTATTGAGGGAGTCCTGGATTAGGGGGTCTCCGGACAGCTGGACTATATCCTGCGGTCGGACTGTTGGACTATGAAGAAACAAGATTGAAGACTCCGTCCTGTGTCCGGATGGGACTCTACTTGGCGTGGAAGGCAAGATAGGCAATATAGATATGGATATCTCCTCCTTTGTAACCGACCTTGTGTAACCCTAACCCTCTCCGATGTCTATATAAACCGGAGGGTTTTAGTCCGTAGGACAACATACAATTATACCATAGGCTAGCTTCTAGGGTTTAGCCTCTCCGATCTCGTGGTAGATCAACTCTTGTACTACTCATATCATCAAGAATAAATCAAGCAGTACGTAGGGTTTTACGTCCATCAAGAGGGCCCAAACCTGGGTAAAACATCGTGTCCCCTGCTTCCTATTACCATCCGCCTTAGACGCACAGTTCGGGACCCCCTACCCGAGATCCGCCGGTTTTGACACTGACACTCGGTAAACATAACTTCTTGAGAAAAACGAGCATACTAATTACTTTTGCAAACTAGGAGTATGAAATTAATTCGACCACTCACCGTCTACCTTGGTTGGAGAGATTTTGAAATTGAGCCATAAACTGGAAAGGAGGGAGTAGTAACTTTTGTCTTGATTACTATTTGTGGCCTTGTATAGATGCAAAATGTATTTTTCATAGTGGTCTTGTATAAGTAAATGGAGGGAGTACTAAAGGACATATATATTCCAAACAATATGATAATCTCTCTAACCAAGGTAGTAGGGATGAGGAGTAAATAGAGGGAATAGTAAAATTTTCTCCTCATCCCGCGAGCCACCTCGCGCGTGGGCGAGGGAGCGGGCGTAAGGCATACAATACTACTACTAGTAAGCAAGCTTCACCTCATCCTGCGAGCCACCACGCCCGTGGGCAGGGGATACGGTGTACTAAGCAAGCTTCTCCTCGTTCTGCGAGTTGACAGGACACATCAAAAGTACTCCAGTGTATAGAGCCTTGCCTCTAAGGTAGGCCCCACATGATTTGCCTCTTTTTTTAACATAACACATCAAGTCGCAATTTGTTTGTTCACCCGTGGTAGACGATCTTCCCTCCACCAAGTGGACAACCAGTACACAGTCAAATTACCACGTGGGCTGCCTTTTTGTACAGAAATGAGATCCACCGTGTACCCGCGCGGGTGTGGTTGGGAAAGAGACGGGAGTACGTGCGTTGTGCGTGCACCTCTTCTCTTCGTGCACGTCCCCCACCTACGTGGGTGTGTGTGAGAGATACAAACCTAGACAAATGGCTTGTGTGGAATAACTACTCTTCGCAAGCCATTGTAAGAGTGGACAAAATGGTGAAGGGGGAGATTGGGGAGCGGCGGAGGTGTGCGATTCTTGGCCGGCGTTTGGCCTCGTTTAAATAGGAGATTAAATAGACGATGGAAGGGAGGAGCTCGGCCAGCGCTGCGTTTAATGTCGGCCCGGTCATGAACGGACGTGTGTCCAGAGCGGGTTTATCGGCTTCCACACAGGCGAGTTTCATGGAGGCGTTTGGATGCCGCAAGGAGGCGTGTTCAGCCGGGCGTGCAGCGAGTGGCGCCCTCGACTCTGACGTAGGACACCGCGCAGTTCTTCCACTGACGTGTGGGCTCTTTGGGTACATGGCCTGCATGTCAGTGACCCAACGCAGGCAGTGCACAACAGGGGAACCTTTGGTGGGCCAGGGCGGTCAGAAGCGGGCATTTCATAAACCGATGATTGTTCATTGAGTGTGACATCATCCTTTTCATGTAGATAAGGCTACTATGTTGATAGCCCGTTCGATACATTGTGATTCATAAAGACCGCTACAAACATCAATGTTCTGCTTATCATAGATAAGATTGATTAATACCCATAACAATCCATGTCGTTAACAAAGGGTGCATGCATGTATAGGTTGAGCGTGTGTCTTGCGTCGTGTGCGTGTGCATGCTGGCATGCGACTGTTGCGTGCGTGCAAGGGTACGTTTCAGTGTTGCATGCATGTGCGCGTACGTGCGTGTGTTCATGAGTGCATGTCTACGTGTCAGTGTTGCACGCCTGCATGTGTGCGTGTGTTCGTTATGTGTACGTGTCAATGTTGCACGCCTGCATGTGTGCGTGTGTTCGTTATGTGTACGTGTCAGTGTTGCATGCCTGCATGCGTGCGTGTCTTGCGTGCGTGCATGTGTACGTGCGGGGTGAGGCTACACGTCAGTCGACTGACTTTTTCATCTCTGGTCATTAGATTTTCCAGCCGTTGGATACGAAATCAAGGGCCTGCAGTTTATCATCAAACTCCACCCTCATGAGCCGCCAGCCACCACCGCCCCCCGGCGCCTGCGTCCGGCCCGCGCTGCCCCACCGCCCCGCCCGCCCCAAAACCACTCCCCACCGCCGGTCCGCCGCTGCACCGGCCATCCCTCTAGCCCCCCCGCGTCGAGCTTTTTCTCCTGCGATCCCCACCCCCCCCCCCCATCAACGCGCCCCCACCGCCCAATCAACGCGCCCCCACCGCCGGCGACTGCCAACCAGAGGTCTCACGACTTCGAGTACCCACCGACCACTAATTTATTAACATTTCTGTCCTTCATATACGCGATGACAGGTGGGCCCTATGGTAATGTGCGCTGCTAAATGCGGACCGTTTGACTGGTCAATTGATCGTGTCATCAACAAATTACGAAGCTGTATGGTGAGCCAGTGACCGTATGATCACCCTAAAATGTATTTTATTAACACAGTACAGACTCAAACTACCATATCTTTCTTTCATATATGGGCTGATAGGTGGACCCCACGGTTACGCGCCACGTGGAACGTTTGACTGGTCAATTGATTGTGTCATCAACAAAATACGGAGTTGTACGGGTGAGCCAGTGACCGTATAATCATGACATGTATTTTTGAACATGGTACAGACGCAAGGGCTCATATATACACGCAAGCACTCACCGCTATAAGCACACACACGCAGACCCTACCCCTATGAGCACCTTCGAGAGAGTGAGCCAACATATGATCTTGAGATTTTACGAAGTCACCGTAGGTGCCTCGTAGTCGAGTGGAACGTCTCCTCCCACTGAACGCACATTGTCAGAAAATACTGAAATTAACCCAGGATAAATGCGAGCACTGGGACTTTAACCCTGGTGGGCTCGAGAAACCACTGTCCTCTTAACCATCCAACCACATGTTGGTTAGCACGACAAAACGTATGTGGTGACCGTGATGACCTTATTCTGAAGTCCAGTGACCATATTGTGCTTTCGCTTCAAATACAATGACCGTAAGTGTTGTCAGCAAAATACGGAGCACGCATCAAATGCAAAGTCCATCAGTGTCATCAAGAAAATACAGAGACGCATCGTGAGCTAGATACCGTATGATCACCACGAGAATGTATACGGTGACCATAATGAGCATATTCTGAAGTACAGTGACCTTATAGTGCTTTAGCTTGAAATATAGTGACCGTCACGCATGAATGTGTCGTGGGCATGCATACTTTTAGAGGGCCGAGAGATAGTTTGTGTGCGTACGTGAAAGTGGTGTAGAAAGAGGGGGTGTCCGGTGGAGACAAGGAGAGATATGCCCTTCGTTTCTCTTTCCCATGACTAATATTTAAGGAGAATATATAAACATTCACAATGCAAAAAAAATATTTTTGGATGCACCCTGCAATTAACTTTCACGTATAACATTGTACTACTGTATATGCTTATTTTCTCAGTGGCCGATTGCGTGTGTGGTGTGGTGGGCACATCATTTCTAGTTGTAGTGGGTCAACATGAGGACTCATGGGTCGGTTCCATCCTGCGCCACATAGGTTGGACTGAGACGCGTTATACGAAGACCCATGCAGAGGACTCGGCGTACAACACGAAGCTAGCTACAAGAGTCGCGGAGGACTCTATCCCCACTGGTGATAAGCTGACTATATATGATTTGTAACCCTAGGCCCCAAGTATGTTATAGAAACTTGGGGGCTAGTTTGTCGATAGTATACACACACGCACAATGCCTGGTATTCACGTGTACTTTGTACACACCCCTATCACTAATATACAGTACCAGGAGTAGGCTATTTCCTCAACTGCAAGGGTCCGAACTAGGGTAAAACTTCGCCTCGTATTACCATCCAGCCTAATAGTCAGGGATATCCTACCGAATGATATGATGGAATCATATCTGCCAACTACTAAGAGAGAGGTGTGTCTGGGGGCAATGTGTGCGAGAGAGGACTAAAGATAATGTGCGTGCGGGAGACACATAGGCACATATATGTGCGTATAGAGGGCTAGTAGAGACCATGCGTGTGTATATATGCATGTGAGAGAAATGGTGTTTTCCAACTGAGATTAGTGAAAGGAGTGGTACATAGTAGTCAGAAAGAGAGAGATACAGAGAGAGCATGTGCGTGAGACTCCCCGACACCCCGAGAGAGATTGTGAGCATGTGTGAAAGAGAAATGCCGATGCATATAAAGTGTGTGCACTTATGCGGTGGATAGAGAGATATATAGCACGTTTGTGAGAATGGGCCGAGGCATAGTGCATCTACGTGTAAAATGCGGTTCTACAAATTAAATTAAAATATAAATGGCATTATTATTTTTGGATGAGATCATGAATTTTGCAAATTGCGTTTGGACGAAAATCGGTCTATCAGACACCCATACTCTATTGAATTCTAGCATGTGCATGTGTTTATTTCACATTATCGGTCCATAGAGTGAGAGCGGTTTGAAATACAGGCAATGGATGCTTTTGCAATTCATATATAAACATTAATTAGTGCACTCCACATTGTTAGTGTGAAGCACTTTATACATTTATCACTTGCATGGATACATTCCAAATTGCTAGCTACGAAATAGAATACATGTCGAATTCAACATAAAGGGGGTTTCGAAGATTCAAATTCATAGGAAGTGCATTCATCTATTTGAACCCGAGATAATGGCATTTGTAAATCAGATGTAAAAGGGGGCATCAATCTTTTGTTGTGCATTTGAACATGCTATATATATTCATACGCATGTCTAACTTTTTTTAGCAACCAATGAGATTATATCTGGAACCATGCATGAACTGAGTGTAACGCCCACGATGCGGCTATATCTCCCACGTGTCGAAGCACGACTTAGAGGCATAACCGCATTCTAAGCAATGTCTCAAATGAGGTAATCTTCACAACAACCCATGTAATGAATAAGGAAAAGAGGTACATAGTTGGCTTACAATCGCCACGTCACACAATAATATAAATATCATTACATTCATCCAGATACACTCAAGGTCCGACTACGGAACCCAAAATAAAGATAACCGCAAATGCAACAATGTCCCCGATCGCCCCAACTGGGCACCACTACTGATCGTCTGGAAAGGAAACATAGTATCGTCCTGAGTCCTCATCGAACTCCCACTTGAGCTCAGTTGAATCTCCTGGAATGGTATCATCGGTCCCTGCATCTGGTTTTGGAAGGAATCTGTGAGTCACGGGGACTCAACAATCTCACACCCTTGCGATCAAGACTATTTAAGCTTATAGGTAGGTTAAAAGGTATGAGGTGGAGCTGCAGCAAGCACTAGCATATATGGTGGCTAACATACGCAAAAGAGAGCGAGAAGAGAAGGCAAAGGCACGAGCGACAAACTATGATCAAGAAGTGATCCTAGAACAACCTACATTCAAGCATAACACGAGACCGTGTTCTCTTCCCGGACTCCGCCGAAAAGAGACCATCACGGCCACACACTCTGTAGAGTCATTTTAATTAAGTTAAGTTTCAGGTTATCTACAACCAGACATTAACAAATTCCCATCTGCCCATAACCACGGGCATGACTTTCGAAAGATCATATCCCTGCAGGGAGTCCCAACTTAGCCCATCACAAGCTCTCACGGTCAATGAAGGATATTCCTTCTCCCAAGACATTCCGATCAGACTCGGAATCCCGGTTACAAGACATCTCGACAATGGTAAAACTAAACCAGCAAAGCCACCCGAATGTGCCAACAAATCCTGATAGGAGCTGCACATATCTCGTTCTCAGGGCACACCGGATTGTCCAAACTTCTGGTAGGCCAGCCCAGAGTTGCCCCTGGTGGCCACCGGCGGTTGACATGTTGGACCAACACTCAGAGGAGCACTGGCCCGGGGGTTTAAAATAAAGATGACCCTTGAGTCCGCGGAACCAAGGGAAAAAGAGGCTAGGTGGCAAATGGTAAAACCAATGTTGGGCATTGCTGGAGGAGTTTTATTCAAGGCGAACTGTCAAGGGGTTCCCATTATAACCCAACCGTGTAAGGAACGCAAAATGAAGGAACATAACACCGGTATGACGGAAACTAGGGCGGCACGAGTGGAACAAAACACCAGGCATAAGGCCGAGCCTTCCACCCTTTACCAAGTGTATAGGTGCATTGAAATAGACAAGATATAATAATGATATCCCAACAATAAACATGTTCCAACAAGGAACAAACTCCAATCTTCACCTGCAACTAGCAACGCTATAAGAGGGCCTGAGCAAAGCGGTAACATAGCCAAACAACAGTTTGCTAGGACAAGGTGGGTTAGATGTTTGACATGGCAATATGGGGGGCATGATAAGCAAATGGTAGGTATCGTAGCATAGGCATAGCAAAAGAGCGAGCATCTAGCAAGCAAAGATAGAAGTGATTTTGAGGGTATGGTCATCTTGCCTGCAAAGTTCTCCGAGTTGACGTTAGCTTGATCCTCGTAAGCGTGCTCAACGGGCTCCTCGATCACGTACTCGTCTCCCGGCTCTACCCAAAGCAAGAACACAAGCAAAGGGAGACACAATCAACCACGTGCAATGTGCAAACAACATGATGCAAAACATGACATGATATGCGGGATGCGGTATGCGATGCATATGCATGTTGCGGAAAGGAAAGATTGAACCTGGCCTCAACGTGGAAATCCAAGAGTGCCACTGGAAAGAGGACTTGATTTCGGTCAAAATCTATATAAAGATCACCGGAATCGGATGCACGGTTTGCAAATGGCAAGCAAAACAAATATGGCACCGATCTGGGATTAACAACACGAAGCCATCTAAATGCATCAAGAACAACAAGCTACTGCACTCTAACATAACAACAAAACACATGGCAGGGGTCCACTCAAGATGCTTGACAAAAGATGAACACTGAGCTACGGCTAATTCACTCAATAGCAGGTTCAAACAAGCATGGCAAAAGTGCAAAAGATATCAAGTTACAGACTTAGTGAAAATAACATGTCAGGAATTTAACATCAGGAAGCAATGTTTAGAGCACGATAACAACATGCTATAGGAACATATCATGGCAAAAAAAGGCATGGCATGAAGCTACTCGAAGCAAATAACAAAAGTCCCTTACTGACCATAAGCCAAAAGGGATCAGAAAATACAATGGCAACCATGTGAACATAGCAATTATCGTTAACGGATTCAGACTTAGTAGAAAACTGGAACATGGCAAAACAAATATTAAGTAGGCATGTTTACGAGCTCGATGCACTCACCACAAGGTATTTCATGACAAACTAAGCATACACCTAGCAAGTATACATGGCATAGAAGCTAAACATGGCAAGAACAACATCATAGCATGCATAGATCAACTACAACAAGCTCGGCAAAATTGAATAACATGTAAACAATCTGCCAGGAACATTTTATAGCAAAAGTAGAGCTTGATTGAGCCAAGATAGGGTGCTCCATAATTCCAAACAAAGATATGGATGGATAGAGTACCACAATATCTACAAAACAACCTTACTGATAATGCTCAAAAGAGGCATGGATCACTTTGTAGCAACATGAATACATGGCATAAAAATTATTAACAGGACAAAGACTTAGAATATTTCTAAGTCCCTGAAATCAGCAACATTATGAGGGCTACTTTGCATGCTTGTGCTAGTCACCACAGAGATCACAAAAATACATGGCATACACCCCTGTAAAGATGGCATGGCATACTTCAAAACTCATGTAGGGCTCAAGTTCATAGGAGGCACACACTAATCATGGCAAAAATGACAAAAGTCCAAATCCTGATAAGGATCTGAAACTAACATTACATAGCCCTCTTCCAACAGCATTTAGGGCATCAAGATGAGCTCAAATGAACATGATGCAATGAGATGAAATGAAGTACTCGTCGAGACGAACATTTCGATAAGCTACACGCCCAAAATGGAGCCACGGTTGCGGAGATATGGCCTGATGAAGAATGCAAAAAATATTGAAACTCAGGGCAAAAGGTCAACCCGAGAACTAGGGTTCCCAGATCCAGATCGGATCGAGGTTACTGTAGCACTGCGAAACCCGGTGATGGCCGGAATCATCGAGGTCGCCGGAGAAGCTCGTCGGGCTCGGCGCGGTCGACGAGGAGGGCGGCGAGGCAGCGGACTTGGCGGCGGAGGCGGCACCGGCCTCGGGCGGCACGGGCGGAGGCGAGCCGCAGCGCGGGGGCGTCGCCGGCGACGAGGTGGCGCGGTGGAGCGGCGGCCGGAGTGGGGCGGCTCGGGTGGCGCGCGGGGAGGACGAGTGCGGCGGTAGGCGCGATGCGGCGGCGCGGGCGCGATGGGCCGCGGGGGCCAGCCACGGGCATCGGCGGGCCCGCGCGGTCGGCGGCGATGTGGCGCCCACCCGGGACACGTGGCGCGTGTTGGTTCGTTCGGCGGAGCGGGCGGACGTGTCCGGTCGGCCGGGTTTTGTCCGGCGGCGCGAGGAGAGGGAGGGGTCCAGGGTTTCGTCCGGATTTTGAATGGGAGGACCTATATATAGGTAGAGGGAGGTAGGAGGCTCCAAATTGAGCACGGTTTTCGGCCACGCGATCGTGATCGAACGACCTAGACGATGGAGGGGGTTTAGGTGGGTTTTGGGCCACTTTGGAGGGGTGTTGGGCTGCAACACACACGAGGCCTTTTCGGTCCCTCGGTTAACCGTTGGAGTATCAAACGAAGTCCAAATGGCACGAAACTTGATTGGCGGTCTACCGGTAGAACCAAGGCCGCTTGGCAAGTTTCGGTCCAATCCAAAAACGTTTAATACCCGCACACGAAAAGAGGTAGAAAGGGACACCGGAGGACATAGGAGCGCCGGAATGCAAAATGGACAACGGGGAAAATGCTCAGATGCATGAGACGAACACGTATAGAAATGTGATGCACATGATGACATGATATGAGATGCATGACAAAGACAAAAACCCGACAACGAGGAAATATCATAACTTAGTGCCGAAAATGGCAAGAGTTAGAATACAAATATGGCAAGGTTACATACGGGGTGTTACACTGAGGTAAGTTGCATATTTTTTAATATATACTCGTTTACAATGTATATTCAAATGTACCCCATCCATTCCAAAATAATCGTAGCTTTCGGATTTTCAAGAGTAAAGATTTGTGAAGTTTGACAAACCCTCAAAGTTCAATTCAAGAGAACCGAAAACGTTAATGTTTCTGCTCCCAAATATTGAAGAAGCGCCAAATAGGCCTCTGGTCACTCGAAACCGCTCGAGACTAATGTTTGGTGGTAGGAAATTACTGTCCTGACTCTGGCTCGTGTAGCCTATCGGCTTGATGTCCAAAGGTCTAAACCGGGGTAGATCTGTAACTTCACCAAGACTCCAGTCTCAACCGCCTCCGAGAAGCATCCATACGCCGTGGGAGCCTAAACACCCATGCGCTCGGCCTAAATCTATCCCGCCCACATTTGGGACACCTGAGATTACTATCCTACCCCCAACCCGCAATATGTCCGAAATTTTAGATGGGGCAAAGTTTGTAACTTTCCCCAAATTTCAAACAAGCGTGTCCCAAACCGAAACATTGTTCCCCCTTAGTTCCCCGCCTCCCTCTGTTTCCCCATTCATACTCCGTGGGTGCCAAAACGCCCTCTACACCAGCCGCGAAATCCCAGCCTCCTCCATCCTCCATCCCATAGCGCCCAATCCACCGCCGCCCTCCTCCATCACGTCGGAGCCGGTACCCCGACATCGTCGTCCAACGCAACCGCAACCGCAACCGCAACGCCCTCAAGGACTTAGTAGCTGAAGCCGAGGTAGAGCTGCCTCCACGACACTGACGCCGACGTGCGCCGTACCAGAACCACTCCGACCACGCCTTCCTGTGCCTCACTGCTGCTGCTCCACTGTCGCAACCGTCCACCGCACGGGAGTTGTTCCCACTACGCCGTCATTCGCCGCCTCGGATCTAGTTCCCCGTCGCCGACAGACGGCCACCACACCACACTCAAAAACTTGGCCATGGGTTCGTCCAAGGCTCCACCGTCCTCCACAACTTCTCGTTTCCAGCGAACCACAAGAAGATCGTTGGAAAAACAGAAGGATGACACAGCACTGCCAGCAGAAAGAGGTACTCATCTTCCCTTATTCGTGCAAACCTGACGTCTCTGCTCACACCGTATTCATGCCACAAAAGAAACTAGTGGAGCGCTTCTTACTGCATCTTCTTCGTGATACTAAATGCACAAGGTTTCCTCCCTTCACTATTTCACCTTTGCTAGAGGTTAGTAGCCCACCTGGATTTCAATTCAGGGTTGGTCGAACCACAATTAAAAGAAGCAGCACCCGCTTAGGCGCGTGGAGCACCTAGTCCGCCTGTTAGCCGAGGAAGCGGTGCATCGGTGTCTATCATAGGGGTGTGGGGCGCAGGAGCTGCTTGCGCCCGATCTGGAGGTCGGCGGGGCTTGGATGGATGGCCCAGGGGTAGTGCCAAGCACGACAGTGTGGTGAGGTCGAGGGGAGGGTGCAGGCAGGGGACTGGGCCGGTGGTCACTGGCGTTTCGAGGAAGATCGTCAACACTGGCTGGCTGGAGGTAGATGAAGGCGATCTGCCCGTTCTTTGTACATCGGACGGTGCAGAAAAAATGGACTGACCTATTTGTTTTCAGTCGACTGTTATTTTCATAGAATCCTGTAGTAATTTAGTGTGCCATGCATGTTGTAGAGCTATCATATGTCTCCCGTCATTTATTTCTCACCGACCTGCTATCTGCTACCTTTACACTGTACTAATTGTGCACACACTTCACGCATACTCATACTATTTTTTTATGTATGGGTATATCAGACTCTGACGCAGTGTTGATGAATGCAGAAAAGAAAAGACAGAAGTCGCTCCACTGTAATTCGAAGATAAGCACTAAGGGTTTCAGCGCTCTAAAGGGTGAAGTGTCAGCAGTTGGAGACAGTGAACATAGCTCTGCAGTTGATGATCTCAATTGCCACACACAACCATCCCAGGTGCTTGCTTTAACTTCGCGCTGTCAAATGTGGTTGCATGTTGCATATGTTGTCTAGCTTGTATTGCTTCCAATTTGGTTAAATTGCATCTGCTTACTTTACACATTATACCTTTGATAATGACATGCCTTCCTGTTTTTGATACATACTACATATGTCTATTAACCATGTTCGTACATCAAACTATTAAAGAAAACTTGACCTACTGTGACAAACACGTATCATCATGGAAGTTTAATTTTTTTGTAGTGCAAGTGGTAGTAGTTTCTTGGCATTATTAGTGGTTTCTTGTAAGGAACAATGTACTACTAGCGACAAAAGGCGATTCTAGGTTGCGTTGTACTCCAACGAGTACTACTAGTGGTCGCAGGAGTGTATACCTCGTTTTGTGGGTTCGATCCCGGCCGAATGCACGGCGGCCTTTTTTTAAATAGTACTCCACAAAACGAGGTAGTTTGAGTTTTGAAGTCTAACGGACGTGTCACACCATAATCTGCGTGCACTGGATAGCCCAGCCACGTGAACGGGTTTTCCTTCCCATCATCTCGTGGCTCGCGTGCTCGCCCTAGCCGCACCTCGCTTGCAGCTTCCTCATCAGCTAGTACTAGCATATTCAAACTAGCGCCTCCCAATTAAGCTCGAGGAGCCGAAAAGCCTGACGTGGCATTGGGAACTGTGCAATATGGCTTTGTATGTAAAGTGCTTGTACTCTACTACTCTGTAGCTTGTGGCATTGCACGCATGGACTTCACTCCATAATCGGCTCTATAAAAGAAATTCCTCTTGACGTGATTTTTTTTGTTTTGAAACAGAGGCAAAAGCTTTGCCTCATCTCATTCCTAAAGAAGGAACTCCTAACAAAGTTCGACGAGATCCATTACTCCTCCACAAATGGAAGCGAAAAGCCTAGTCTTGCTGTATCAAATAACTCAAATGTTCTGCCCCCACAGTAACCATCGCTGATAAACAAGCTGCTAGTGTGTGCGTGAGAGGAGCGGCTGAGTAGGCTAGCTACGCGCTTGAATAGAGCACTGAGAGTACCGACTACGCAGGTGTACTTTCCCTAGATTGATAGTACAACGATGGTTCTAGAGAATAGTACTACCCTCCACTTCATACTATAGCTCCTTGGGCCTGAGATTCAAGAGTTCAAAACTGGTGCACTATACTAGAAGTACAGTACATCGAACTACGAGTTGAGAAAGTAGTACTAGTACTGCTACAGTACAAGTACGTAGTAAATAATAGCCTCACCCCTTCGCTAAGGAACGATCGACGAGCTACAGTTGGAAGGGACGAGGCCCTGCGGTTACTACGCTCTTATCTCCTCCTCACCAGTTCCCCTCCCCCCGAAGAGAAGGCAGTTCGTCGCTGCTCCAACGTCCTCACCAGCGCAAGACTCGGTTCTTCCTGCACCAACTTTTTCAAGACGGTGCTTAAATAGGCTTGGGAAAAGGCCGTGCTTGTTGGTCTTCCATGCGTCCTCGAGGAGAAGGTTCTTCTATGGGACAATCCTTCAAACAGTCTAACGCTCTCTAGCCATGGTTGCACATTGACTCCGCTAGAGTTACGGACGTTGAGAGGCAGTCGGATTTTGTCTGATGAGTAGGTCAGTCATGGAGTATGATCATGTAGTACTTGGTTATTCCATTTCCATCCCGTAATTTCTCTGCTACCCACTGTCTCATATATACGTCTAGGTCGGTGCCAACAAAGATTGGCTTGCATACCTCCGGCCGGATACCACCATCATTTTGCACAACATCCACAGCAGTGCGGTCGTTCCCGTAGACCCCTTCTCTACCATTGGGATCGGCCTTTCGGACTGGTCGGGCTTGAACATGTATGATCATGCCTACATGAGATTGAAGAAGATAGCAATTGCGGACCCGCCGACAAAGCAATGCGGCTATGACGATTACTATCTCATTGCGGTGTTCGACATAGGGATTGCCATCAATGCAAGAGGCAGTAACAGCAGAGGCTGGCGCATGTTGGCCACGATAGATTTGTACCCCTACACGTTCGAAGACGCCATGCGCCATATAGGCCGCATCTTCGCGATGACAAGCCAAGGGACTTGTTTCATCTGGTTGTCGTCCTACTGTCATTGCACAAAAGGAGGGGTCCTATTTTGTACCCCTTTACTTGTGCGCGGGCAGTTGGAGCCGCGCCTGCGGCCACACCTAGCAGGGTAGAGAAAGCAAGCAAAGCCACAAGACAACCAGAACAATGCCAAGCCAGAAACATGAAGAGCAGAGGGGCGAGGTGGACTCCCCCGGCAAGGCCCTTGCCGGGGCGACCTCCGCAACCCCGGCAAGAACCTTGCTGGGGCAACTTACCCGACACCAGTAGAGCCGACCCCCATGAGCCCAAGAGTTCCAACACCATCAACCACTTTGGAACCGAGGCTCGGGAGGCACCTCCAAGGTGGCATGCAAATCTTTGTTGAGACCAAAAGCACACAAGACTAGATGATGATCAGAAGACGATGATCCTCGGCAAGATCCTTGCCAAGGATACCCACGAGACCCCTGGCAATACCCTTGCCGGGGACGACCACGATGCCGCGGCAAGATCCTTGTCGGGGCCCCGGGAAGCCTCTTGCCGAAAACATCCGTGGGGCCGCAGCCATGCCCATGTCTGCCAAGACTCCACCGTCGTTCCCATGCAGCTGCGAGCCCACCAGCTAGGCACGCGCCTGCGTGGCGACGTGCGGCCTCTAGGCTAACTCAGCAAGCACCTGCGTGGTGGCATGCAGATCTTTGTGAAGATTCAGCCACCGCACCAACTCAGCAGCCAGCCAACATGGCACTACACGCCTCCTCAGCTCAGACGCGCATCAAAGCTAGGCGAGGCGGCAAAAGCTGAGACGAGCTTCCTAGCCGTCCCCGATAAAGCAAGTAGGGCACGTTGGCAGCGCATTAAATGCGTTTGTGCTACGGTGCCAGGAGATTGACTCGATTACTGTATACCTTTCCACCTCCTGTGTGCCACTGTGGCAGCCCCTTTGACTATAAAAGGAGGCCCGTGGCATATTGAGAGAGGATTCAAATTTTTTGGACCCTGCACGCCTTGTAGCTAGTCCAAGAACACCAGATAAACAGAAACCAGCAGGAGTAGGGTATTACGCATCACTTGCGGCCCGAACCTGGATAATCCCCCCCACGTTGATATCTCAATCCCGCTCTTTCCACAACCCCGCGCCCGCCAACATAGAGAAAAGGGATTCCTCATGATCCCGTAGGTGTCGTCTCCCCCGACATCTTTGGCGTGCCAGGCAGGGGGCGCAAGCTGTGGAAATCTGGTTTTGGAGCCGACGCGACGACTCTTTCATGGGGATGGCCCGAAGGGAGAAGGCGACATCGATCGACCGCCCTCTGGTGCCGTCCGCAAGTTCGACAGCCATCCACGTGGCCCCGAAAAGCTAAGTCATCTAAAATTTTGGCTAATTTCATTTATATGAGCCTGTCCTCCTCAAAAGATCTCTTTCCTTGTATGGGAAACCTGCACGCAATGGGACCCTTCCGCTATTGGCAACGCCCTTGTCTCTGTCTCGAGTCCGCTCGACAGTTTATGCGGCCGCACTGAGAATGGCAAGGTGGCCTACCCACTACTAGCCGCGCTCTTGTCCTGTTTTGAGTCCGCTCGATAGTTCAAGCGACCGCCCCGGGAGCGGCAAGGTGGTTTTCCCGGTAGCAAGCGCCCTCCCAGCAGGGTGCCAAGGATCCATCATCAAAGCACCACGGCATGGGTTTACACGTCGGCAGCCTTATCTCACCAAGCGTAGGGTGCAAACATACAAAGAAAGATCTAATGGGAAGATATCATGCATGATATTGAAGTACTGCAGAGGTATATTACATCAAATAATCGCTGCGGTTCTAACTTAAGATAAAACTTTCTTGGTCTTGAACTCGCAGCGGCAACGAGAAACAGGGTGCCTAGTCCCGGCGCTGGTCCTCCACCCTCTCAAATCCATCGACGCAGTTGATGATGGGCTTGATACGCTCCTTGAGCACCGTGAGGTCTGCTTCCTCCGGCAAGCTCTCCAACGCGTCAGCAAAGTTGACGAAGGGGTTCCAGAATGCCACCTTGGTGAGTACCATGGTCAGCGCGCCCTGGCAGAGCCTCCCGGACTCGTTCGCCAGATAAGTTGCCCGGTTGGAGCGGAGCTGCTCCAGGGCTCCAAGAACGCCCTCGAAGAACAGGGTCAGTCTGGCGTTGGGACTTACGTTCGGCTCCGGGAGGTACCTCACATTCGGCATCCCCATGGCTACCAGCTACGTGGTGATCCTGCCGGCGACGTCAGCGAGGCGGCTGACCCAACGGTTTATGCTCTCCACGTACTCCTTGTGTTCGGCGGCATCATCCCTCTGCAGCTGCCTCTCCTCCTCCAGGCCCTTGGTCAGGGTCTCTTCCCGGGCCCTGACCTCCGAATGTGTCCCCTCAAGGCCCTCTAGCTTCAGCTTCAGGTCATTGATGGCATCGTTGGCCTTGGAGAGCAGCTCGACCTTGCCAAGGACTATGGCATGCGCCTCCGCCAGAGCGCTGTTGGCCACATCCTTCTCCTCCGTCAGCTTCAGGACCCGTTCCTTCAGCCCATCCCGCTCCACCTCTAGTTCTGCCACCTTGCCGACATGGACCAGGGCTTGAGCATTGAGTGCCTCCTTGTGCCTCTCCTCCAGCTCCAGGGTTCGCTGCACGACTGATATGTCTCCAACGTATCTATAATTTTTGATTGTTCCATGCTAATATATTATCTGTTTTGGATGTTTATGGGCTTTATTATGCACTTTTATATGATTTTTGGGACTAACCTATTAACCCAGAGCCCAGTGCCAGTTTCTGTTTTTTCCTTGTTTTAGAGTATCGCAGAAAAGGAAAATCAAACGGAGTCCAATTGACCTGAAACTTCACGCAACTTATTTTTTGGACCAGAAGAAGCCCACGGAGTATCAGAGTTGGACCAGGAGAGTCCCGGGCTGCCCACGAGGGTGGGGGGCGCGCCCACCCCCTGGGCGTGCCCCCCTGCCTCATGGACAGCCCGGAGGTCCACTGACGTACTTCTTCCTCCCATATATACCCATATACCCTAAAAACTTCGGGGAGCAGAATAGTTTGGGAGTTCCACCGCCAGAAGCCTCCGTAGCCACCGAAAGCCAATCTAGACCCGTTCCGGCACCCTGCCGGAGGAGGAATCCCTCTTCGGTGGCCATCTTCATCATCCCAGCGCTCTCCATGACAAGGAGGGAGTAGTTCTCGCTCGAGGCTGAGGGTATGTACCAGTAGCTATGTGTTTGATCTCTCTCTCTCTCTCTCGTGTTCTTGAGGTGGTACGATCTTGATGTATCGCGAGCTTTGCTATTATAGTTGGATCTTATGATGTTTCTCCCCCTCTAATATCTTGTAATGGATTGAGTTTTCCCTTTGAAGTTATATTATCGGATTGATTCTTTAAGGATTTGAGGACACTTGATGTATGTCTTGCGTGGGATAACCGTGGTGACAATGGGTTATTCTATTGGTTCACTTGATGTATGTTTTGGTGATCAACTTGCGGGTTCCGCCCATGAACCTATGCATAGGGGTTGGCACACGTTTTCGTATTGACTCTCCGGTAGAAACTTTGGGGCACTCTTTGAGGTTCTATGTGTTGGTTAAATAGATGAATCTGAGATTGTGTGATGCATATCGTATAATCATACTCACGGATACTTGAGGTGACATTGGAGTATCTAGGTGACATTAGGGTTTTGGTTGATTTGTGTCTTAAGGTGTTATTCTAGTATGAACTCTAGGGTTGTTTGTGAAACTTATAGGAATAGCCCAACAGATTGATTGGAAAGAATAACTTTGAGGTGGTTTCGTACCCTACAATAATCTCTTCGTTTGTTCTCCGCTATTAGTGACTTTGGAGTGACTCTTTGTTGCATGTTGAGGGATAGTTATATGATCCAATTATGTTATTATTGTTGAGGGAACTTGCACTAGTGAAAGTATGAACCCTAGGACTTGTTTCAACGCATTGCAATACCGTTTGTGCTCACTTTTATCATTAGTTACCTTGCTGTTTTTATATTTTCAGATTACAAAAACCCTTATCTACCATCCATATACCACTTGTATCACCATCTCTTCGCCGAACTAGTGCACCTATACAATTTAGCATTGTATTGGGTGTGTTGGGGACACAAGAGACTCTTTGTTATTTGGTTGCAGGGTTGCTTGAGATAGACCATCTTCATCCTATGCCTCCTACGAATTGATAAACCTTAGGTCATCCACTTGAGGGAAATTTGCTACTGTCCTACAAACCTCTGCACTTGGAGTCCCAACAACGTCTACAAGAAGAAAGGTTGTGTAGTAGACATCAAGCTCTTTTCTGGCGCCGTTGCCGGGGAGGTTAGCGCTTGAAGGTATATCTTTAGATCTTGCAATCGAATCTTTTTGTTTCTTGTTTTAGCACTAGTTTAGTTTATAAAAGAAAACTACTACAAAAAATGGAATTGATTTTACCTCATACGCATCTTCTTTTTAATATCTTTCGTGAGTATGATGGAAAGGAAAATTGTGCCAAAGTGTTAGAAGAAGAATGCATTAAAATGTTTGGCACTAAATCTTTGAATGATGAGCATGATTGCAATGTTGTTAGTATGAACTCCTTGAATAACCATAGTACTAATGATGATTGCACTAGTTATGATGAAAATGTTTCCTATAAACATATCAATTTTTGAGGAGTGCATTGGGTTTGCAAGTACACACCAAATAGGGAAAATAGATATTGCAAGAGGCATAAGCATTTAGAAACTAAATTGTTGCAATAAAGGCTAGATGTTTGTGCTGAAAGATTCAATATTTATCGCCATCCTTGTGAACTTTGCAATGAACATGGTCATTTAAAGCTCCAATGCTATTTGCTTCATGATCAAGTCGTGTCCAAAAATTGTAATAACTTGATTACCGTTGAGCATCATAAAGAGCTTAGTCTTCTTTTGGGTTATGAATAAATGAAACGTATAACTGAGGGTATTCCAAAATTTCATCTTGATAAATTTCTTGATTTTGATTTAGAGGAAATTTATATGTATTGTGCGGTGAATTGCATTGAAAATCCTTATATTGCCAATTACATAAAGAAAATAAAACAAATAGAAGATGAAGAGAATATTATTGAAAGGGAAGAGACTTCCCAATACCATCCTATTATTTCTTATGATGAATCCGGTAACGAGGAGGAGCCTCCTATTCAACCAATCTCATTAATAAGGAGCTCCGAAAAGAGGATTGAACCCACACATGATGTGGTGAAGAAGAAGAAAATAAAAAGGAAGAGAGGTAAAAAGATATCTCTCCCAAATAATGCTGCTCCTATTACTGTTGTGCCTCATGAAAATATAATTGTGGAAGATAATGATACTTCTTATGATCTTGAAAATCTTTTTGGCACTTGCTTGGAAGAATATGATAATTGCTATACTATTGGTGCTATCCATATTATTAATGATTAGAGTGATTATGCTTATGATATGAAAAGGCCCAAGCTTGGGGATGCTATGTTTGATGAAGATGATGTTTTTGAGAATATATTTGCTGCAATTAATGTTTGTCCCAAGCTTGGGGATGCTACGTTTAATGAAGATTATATTTTTAGTCTCCCAAGTTTTGATATGCAAATTTATAATGATGATAGCATGCCTCCTACGTATGATGATTATATTGATGAAAGTGGATTTGGAGAGGTCATGACTTTATTTAGTGATGATTCCACTATCTTGGAAGAGGTTTCAATCGATTATGATGAGAACAAAGTTGCTACTTATGATAATTATTGTGATGATACATATGCTATAAAAAGTAGTGATGATTATATTTATAAAACTTGTCATGATTATGATTACCCTTTTTCTGGACATTACTCTTTTAATGTGGAAACAATTTATAGTATTCGAGTTTGTTATGATACTCCCACTATTCCGAATGAGAAGAATCTTGCTTATGTGGAGAGTAATAAAATTTCTATGCTTGTAGATCATGAAAAGAATGCTTTAGGTGCTGTTTATATTGTTGAATTCATTCATGATGCTACTGAAAATTATTATGAGAGAGGAACATATGCTTTTACACATTGCAATAATATCAAGTTTCCTCTCTATGTGCTTAAAGTTTTAAAGTTATCCTTGTTTTACCTTCCTATGCAAGTTGATTCTTGTTCCCACAAGTTGTTTGCTCACAAAATCCCTATGCATAGGAAGTGGGTTATACTTAAATGTGCTACTCATATTCTTCATGATGCTCTCTTTATGTTGCAGTTCTTATCTTTTATGTGAGCATCATTGAAATCATCATGCCTAGCTAGGGGCGTTAAACGATAGCGCTTGTTGGGAGGCAACCCAACTTTATTTTTGTTCCATGCTTTTTTCTCCTGTTTAGTAATAAATAATTTATCTAGCCTCTGTTATGATTTATTTTTTATGTTTTAATTAGTGTTTGTGCCAAGTAGAACCATTGGGAAGACTTGGGGAAAGTCTTGTTGATCTTATTGTAAAAAACAGAAACTTTAGCGCTCTCGAGAATTGCTGCCATTTTTTATTGGAGAGTGGTGTTTAGTTAAGTCTTTTTGCAGATGATTAATAGATAAATTGCTCAGGTCCAGCAATTTATTTTAGAATTTTTGGGGTTAAAGAAGTATACGTTTGATCCAGATTACTACAGACTGTTCTGTTTTTGACAGATTCTTTTTTTTTGTGTTGTTTGCTTATTTTGATGAATCTATGAGTAGTATCGGAGGGTATGAACCATAGATGAGTTGGAATACAATCGATATTACACCAATATTAATTTATAATGAGTTCATTACAGTACCTTCAGGTGGTGTTTTGTTTTCTTTCACTAACGGAGCTCACGAGTTTTCTACTTTAAGTTTTGTGTTGTGAAGATCTCAAGTTTTGGGTAAAGATTCGATGGACTATGGAATAAGGAGTGGCAAGAGCCTAAGCTTGGGGATTCCCAAGGAACCCCAAGGCAATATTCAAGGACAACCAAGAGCCTAAGCTTGGGGATGCCCCTGAAGGCATCCCCTCTTTCGTCTTCGTTCATCGGTAACTTTACTTGGAGCTATATTTTTATTCACCACATGATATGTGTTTTGCTTGGAGAGTCATTTTTTTTGCTTGCTGTTTGAATAAAATACCAAGATCTGAAATTCTTAAATGTTAGAGAGTCTTCACATAGTTGCATAATTATTCAACTACGCATTGATCTTCACTTATATCCTTTGGAGTAGTTTGTCATTTGCTCTAGTGCTTCACTTATATCTTTTAGAGCACGGTGGTGGTTTTATTCTATAGAAATAATTGATCTCTCATGCTTAACTTATATTATTTTGAAAGTCCTTTAGAACAGCATGGTAATTTGCTTTTGATATAATAAAAACTTTCATATAAGTGCATTGAATACTAAGAGAAGTTTGATGATTGATGATTGTTTTGAGATATGGAGATAGTGATATTAAAGTTGTGCTAGTTGAGTAGTTGTGAATTTGAGAAATACTTGTGTTGAAGTTTGCAAGTCCCGTAGCATGCACGTATGGTAAACGTTGTGTAACGATGGTATTTTCCTACGAATCTATCCCCCTAGGAGCATGCACATAATGCTTGGTTTTTGATGACTTGTAGATTTTTGCAATAAGTATGTGAGTTCTTTATGACTAATGTTGAGTCCATGGACTATAAGCACTCTTACCCTTCCATCATTGCTAGCCTCTTCGGTACCGTGCATTGCCCTTTCTCACATTGAGAGTTGGTGCAAACTTCGCCGGTGCATCCAAACCCCGTGATATGATACGCTCTTTCACACATAAACCTCCTTATATCTTCCTCAAAACAGCCAGCATACCTACCTATTACGGCATTTCCATAGCCATTTCGAGATATATTGCCATGCAACTTTCCACCGTTCCGTTCACCATGACACACATCATCATTGTCATATTGCTTTGCATGATCATGTAGTTGACATCGTATTTGTGGCAAAGCCACCATTCATAATTTTTCATACATGTCACTCTTGATTCATCGCAATCCCGGTACACCACCGGAGGCATTCATATAGAGTCATATCTTGTTCTAGTATCGAGTTGTAATCTTTGAGTTGTAAATAAATAGAAGTGTGATGATCATCATTAATAGAGCATTGTGCCAAAAAAAGAGAAAGGACAAAAAAGGGAAAAAAAAGAAAAAAATAGAAAGGCCAAATAAAAAAAGGCCAAATAAAAAATAAAATAAAAATAAAAGGTACAATGCTACTACCCTTTTTCCACACTTGTGCTTCAAAGTAGCACCATGATCTTCATGATAGAGAGTCTCTTGTTTTGTCACTTTCATATACTAGTGGGAATTTTTCATTATAGAACTTGGCTTGTATATTCCAACAATGGGCCTCCTCAAGTGCCCTAGGTCTTCATGAGCAAGCAAGTTGGATGCACACCCACTTAGTTCTTTTGTTGAGCTTTCATACGTTTATAGCTCTAGTGCATCCGTTGCATGGCAATCCCTACTCACTCACATTGATATCAATTGATGGGCATCTCCCTAGCCCATTGATTAGCCGCGTCGATGTGAGACTTTCTCCTTTTTGTTTTCTCCACATAACCCCCTCATTATATTCTATTCCACCCATAGTGCTATATCCATGGCTCACGCTCATGTATTGCGTGAAAGTTGAAAAAAGTTTCAGATTACTAAAGTATGAAACAATTGGTTGGCTTGTCATCGGGGTTGTGCATGATGAGAACATTCTTGTCTGACGAAAATGGTGCATGACCAAACTATATGATTTTGTAGGGATGAACTTTCTTTGGCCATGTTATTTTGAGTAGACATGATTGCTTAGTTAGTATGCTTGAAGTATTATCATTTTTACGTCAATATTAAACTTTTGTCCTGAATCTTATGGATCTGAACATTCATGCCAAAATGAAGAGAATTACTTAGAGAAATATGTTAGGTACCATTCCACATCAAAAATTCTGTTTTTATCATTTACCTACTCGAGGATGAGCAGGAATTAAGCTTGGGGATACTGGTACGTCTCCAACGTATCTATAATTTTTGATTGTTCCATGCTATTATATTATCTGTTTTGGATGTTTATGGGCTTTATTATGCACTTTTATATGATTTTTGGGACTAACCTATTAACCCAGAGCCCAGTGCCAGTTTCTATTTTTTTCCTTGTTTTAGAGTATCGCAGAAAAGGAAAATCAAACGGAGTCCAATTGACCTGAAACTTCACGCAACTTATTTTTGGACCAGAAGAAGCCCACGGAGTATTAGAGTTGGACCAGGAGAGTCCCGGGCTTCCCACGAGGGTGTGGGGCACACCCCTACCTCGTGGACAGCCCGGAGGTCCACCGACGTACTTCTTCCTCCCATATATACCCATATACCCTAAAAATTTCGGGGAGCAGAATAGATCGGGAGTTCCGCCGCCAGAAGCCTTCGTGGCCACCGAAAGACAATCTAGACCCGTTCCGGCACCCTGTCAGAGGGGGAATCCCCCTCCAATGGCCATCTTCATCATCCCGACGCTCTCCATGACAAGGAGGGAGTAGTTCTCCCTCGGGGCTGAGGGTATGTACCAATAGCTATGTGTTTGATCTCTCTCTCTCTCTCTCTCTCGTGTTCTTGAGGTGGTACGATCTTGATGTATCATGAGCTTTGCTATTATAGTTGGATCTTATGATGTTTCTCCCCCTCTACTCTCTTGTAATGGATTGAGTTTTCCCTTTGAAATTATCTTATCGGATTGAGTCTTTAAAGATTTGAGAACACTTGATGTATGTCTTGCGTGGGATAACCGTGGTGACAATGGGTTATTTTATTGATTCACTTGATGTATGTTTTGGTGATCAACTTGCGGGTTCCGCCCATGAACCTATGCATAGGGGTTGGCACACGTTTTTGTCTTGACTCTCCGGTAGAAACTTTGGGGCACTCTTTGAGGTTCTATGTGTTGGTTAAATAGATGAATCTGAGATTGTGTGATGCATATCGTATAATCATACCCACGGATACTTGAGGTGACATTGGA
The DNA here is from genome assembly GCF_003073215.2 of Triticum urartu. Taxonomy (NCBI): domain Eukaryota; kingdom Viridiplantae; phylum Streptophyta; class Magnoliopsida; order Poales; family Poaceae; genus Triticum; species Triticum urartu. The sequence continues at coordinate 459,294,628 of NC_053024.1, forward strand.
GTATCTGGGTGACATTAGGGTTTTGGTTGACTTGTGTCTTAAGGTGTTATTCTAGTACGAACTCTAGGGCTGTTTGTGACACTTATAGGAATAGCCCAACGGATTGATTGGAAAGAATAACTTTGAGGTGGTTTCGTACCCTACAATAATCTCTTCGTTTGTTCTCCGCTATTAGTGACTTTGGAGTGACTCTTTGTTGCATGTTGAGGGATAGTTATATGATCCAATTATGTTATTATTGTTGAGAGAACTTGCACTAGTGAAAGTATGAACCCTAGGCCTTGTTTCAACACATTGCAATACCGTTTGTGCTCACTTTTACCATTAGTTACCTTGCTGTTTTTATATTTTTCAGATTACAAAAACCTATATCTATCAATCCATATACCACTTGTATCACCATCTCTTCGCCGAACTAGTGCACCTATACAATTTAGCATTGTATTGGGTGTGTTGGGGACACAAGAGACTCTTTGTTATTTGGTTGCAGGGTTGCTTGAGAGAGACCATCTTCATCCTACTCCTGCTACGGATTGATAAACCTTAGGTCATCCACTTGAGGGAAATTTGCTACTGTCCTACAAACCTCTGCACTTGGAGGACCAACAATGTGTACAAGAAGAAAGGTTGTGTAGTAGAGATCAGCAACGAGCTTCTCGACCTCCTCATCCTTTCCGCGGAGTGTGGCGGCGAGCACCTCCTCACGAGCGGCAAGGTCCTCCTCCTGGGAGTTCAGCTCAGCCTGGTGCTGGTACCGGGCGGCCTCGTCCTTGGCGGCCTATTCCCTCGCCGCCTCCTGGGCTTTCTTGACATCAGCCTGCTTCAGGATGAGCTCCTGTCTGCGCTCAGCCAACAGATCGCGAGCAACCTTCAGATCATCGTGGGCCTGGCGGAAGCAGGCTTGCGTCTCAGCGACGCGCTCCTCGAGGTCCACCTCCACTTTTTCCACCGCCGCCATCCTGGACTTTGCCTTGTCCAGGCAGGCACGGTGAAGCGCCTGGAGCTTCTGGAAGTTGACGCTCATGCCCCGAAGGAGCTTCTCCTCTTGGGAACCACCGCCACCGGCGCTCGGTTCGTCAACAACCTCAAGCCCGGCGGTGACGAGCGCCTCGTCATCGAACACCTCCCCCTCGGTTCTCGCCGTTCCTGGGAGGTGGACGAACATGTCGTCGCCCACCTTCAAATACTTGCTCGAGCCAGAGGCAACCGTGGAGGAAGGTTGATCATCGGCCAACCCCTCCCCGGCATGCCCCATGGTGGCCTCTTCAGTGGCGGCCTCGGCGGCAATCTTGTTGGCCTCGTCCTCGCCGTCCCTGGCGACCTCCTCAATGACGGTGTCAATATCCTCCTGGGCCACCGAGGAAGGGCCTGGATACCAAGAAGGGGAATGAGATAGAGCCAAGACCAAGATTCAAAAACAAGGAGAAGGAACAGGGACGAGAAGCAAACAACTTACTCGCACCGAGCTGGGAAGAAGTGGAGCCTTCCCCGCCAATGTTTGTTGCCGGGATAGAACCACCGGCACTGAAGCTCGCTTCCTCCTCCTCCATATGTATGGGCTTGGTGGTCGATTCCCTTGCCGGGGATACCCCTCTGGGCGGCGTACTCAAGGGGGGGGCGTGTTGGGGGTGACCCTCGGCGGCTCCTCCTGCTGTCGTTCTTCTCCTGCAAACCCGGCAAGGTCAGCATCAAAGATTCACACCCCAAGGCTCACCAGTGAAGGAGTGAGTGGTGGACTCATGCTGGGGGATGAAGCTAAGGCTGCGTCGGGGGCTGCCATCTGGGCTGCTCTCCATCAACAACGGCGTATGCGGAGTACCCGCCGGGGGCTTGTCGCCCGCTAAGGCCTTGGCCCTCTTTGCCACCCTCTGCGCCAGCGTCTCTGTCTCCCTGTGAAAATGACACCAAATCAAAGGAAGATAACATCGGCATAAGGTCAGGAAGTGATCGGGGGCAGAATACTTACTCATCCTCCACCTCCTCCTCCGCTAGCTTCCTCTTCCTTGCTGGGCTGAAGGACTCGAGGTCGAACTCGACCTCTAGGGTGCCGTCCGAAGGAGGAGCAGAAGGGGACGGGGTCCGGTGCCGCTTGGACGAGGAAGAAGTAGTTGTTGTCCTGTTCGCCACCGCGACCTTCACCACCTTCTTCGCTGCCGCGGCCTTCATCGCCCTCGTCTCGCGCACAGGCTGTCCCAGGGTCGGCTACCGCTGTGTGATCCTGCCGGGCCGGACTGGCTCGCTAGAGGAAGCCCGCTACAGGACACGCCGCCTCCACGCAGCCAGGGGATCGTTCCCCTCGACCTCCTTTTCGGACTACTCGTCTTCCATGTCTTTCAGGAGGGGAGCCTCAACGCCGGTGCCGCTGGCCTTCCCGGCAGACTCCGCCCACTGGGCGAGCTCCCTCTCCTCCACAGCCGCGTCGGCCACATCCTCCATGCAGCCAGCGCTGCCGGCCTCCCTGGCGAGCACCACCTCCGCCGCCCTGGCGGCGATGTAGTCAAGTTCCGCCTTGGTGGTGTCCTGGATGAGCAGCGGCTCATCGCGGACATAAGCCTCCAACAAGGTGTCGAAGAATTCCCGCACCCTCTCGACTGGCGGCTCGGCCCAGGCCGGGGCAAGGCCATGTGTGTTGAAGTCCGGCATCATCGCAATGATGTCGGACTGGCGAGAGTTGTTGCTCAGCGGGACCACTCCCACCGGCAATCCAAACAGGGGCCCCTTGACGACCTTGCCGGTTATTGGTGTCAAAACCGGCGGATCTCGGTTAGGGGGTCCCGAACTGTGCGTCTAGGATCGATGGTAACAGGAGACAGGGGACACAATGTTTACCCAGGTTCGGGCCCTCTCTATGGAGGTAATACCCTACGTCCTGCTTCATTGATATTGATGAATATGGGTGTTACAAGAGTTGATCTACCACGAGATCGTGATGGCTAAACCGAAAAGCCTAGCCTATATGACTATGGTAATGAATGGTGTCCTTTCCGGACTATCACCTCCGGTTTATATAGACACCGGGGGGATCTAGGGTTTACACCGCGGAGAGCTTTCCCTATCCCTCCATGGGGGAACAGGTCGGCCTTGTTCCTTATTTACTAAGGGGACTCGGATTTCCTATTCATCCGTTCCTCCGCGGGCTCCTGGAGTTCTACGGCCTCCAATTACACAATTTCACCCTTGCCTCCATTCTACATATCGCCGGCAATGTTGCTCTCTATGAGTTGTTCCTGGGCTGCGAGGCTCACTTCGAGCTGTGGAAAAGGCTATTTTGCCTTGTCCCTCGCGCACAGAGGGGATCACTTTATCAAGTGGGCGGAGCCGAAATATGGCGCATCGCCGATACCGGATACCTGTCCGGTACCCCGAAGAAGTCGTCCGAAGACTGGCCTTTAGAATGGTTTTATATAGAGGACGTTCCCCTTCCGAACCCTGTTCGGCGGGGTCTTCCTGAGTTCAACAATGCTCCTCTGAAGAAGCGCCGAAGTTGGCACCCACGGAGCCCCCAGGTGGAAGACAACAGAGAAGTCCTCTATCTGATGAACTGGATCAAAGCTCTGGCTCAATCAGGATTGACAATAATCGAAGTTATGTCGATTTGCATAATGTGGGGAGTTCAACCACTTCAATATCGTGGGCACCCCTTGTGGTGTTATAACGGGGCGGATGACGCCACCCGCTACGGGCGTAAGGGTCCGGACAATGCTGCCACTTTAGCGAAAATTCTGTCCGAATTGTTGAAGGGTGAGTGTCGGTGTCAAAACCGGCAGATCTCGGGTAGGGGGTCCCGAACTGTGCGTCTAGGCCGGATGGTAACAGGAGGCGAGGGACACGAAGTTTTACCCAGGTTCGGGCCCTCTCGATGGAGGTAAAACCCTACGTCCTGCTTGATTAATATTGATGATATGGGTAGTACAAGAGTAGATCTACCACGAGATAGGAGAGGCTAAACCCTAGAAGCTAGCCTATGGTATGATTGTTGTTGTCTATGTTGTCCTACGGACTAAAACCCTCCGGTTTATATAGACACCGGAGAGGGTTAGGGTTACACAAAGTCGGTTACAACGGTAGGAGATCTGCATATCCGTATCGCCAAGCTTGCCTTCCACGCCAAGGAAAGTCCCTTCCGGACACGGGACGAAGTCTTCAATCTTGTATCTTCATAGTCCAGGAGTCCGGCTGAAGGTATAGTCCGGCCATCTGGACACCGCCTAATCCAGGACTCCCTCAGTAGCCCCTGAACCATGCTTCAATGACGACGAGTCCGGCGCGCAGATTGTCTTCGGCATTGCAAGGCGGGTTCCTCCTCCAAGTACTTCATAGAAGATTTTGAACACAAAGATAGTGTCCGGCTCTGCAAAATAAGTTTCCACATATTGCCATAGAGAGAATAACATTTACACAAATCTAATCTGTTGGCATATTCCATAGTGTGACACACCACGACCAAGCCTTTATCCGAGTCGTTTCATTATCCCACCTCAGCGCGTCATGCGAGGCGGTTTCCTTGGCACGTCTTGTTAAAGCAGAGATCGTGTCCCCTTATTCCGGGATTCTCATCAATATGGGTGTGGGTAACCCAACCGCGCCATTGATTACGACGCTTGGAGATAAGCGAGTTTTACCAGGCTGGTGGGAACACGTAGTTGCGTCCACCCATATAAGGGGATAAGGATCCACCTTTTCACCTACGCCTTCTTCCTCCCTTGCTTATCCATTCTCGCGCACGCGAGCTCCAGCGCCCAAGTCCGCACTCCCCACCTCAACCTTCTCCAGCCATGTCCGGAGCGGGAGGCAAGTGGATGGTCTCCTCCATCACGGAGGGACACACCAAAAAACTGAGGAAGGCCGGATACTTGTCTAACGACATTGCGTACCGGCTTCCCGAAAAGGGGTAGCTCATCCCCACCCCTAGGCCCCATGAGAGGGTGGTGTTCCTCCCCCATTTCCTCCGCGGACTGGGCTTCCCTCTTCACCCATTTATCCGGGGGCTCATGTTCTACTATGGCCTGGATTTCCACGATCTGGCCCCGAACTTTGTCCTCAACATCTTGGCATTTATCGTCGTGTGCGAGGCTTTCCTCCGCATCCGCCCCCATTTCGACCTATGGCTCAAGACTTTCAATGTCAAGCCGAAGGTGGTGCGCGGCAACCAGGCGGAGTGCGGAGGCGCCATGGTGGGCAAGATGGCCAACGTCTTATGGCTCGAGGGCTCCTTTGTGGAGACCCTGGAGGGGCGGCAATCGGGGTGGTTTTACATCATCGAGCCACGTGACCCCGAATGGGTCGCAACCCCCGAGTTTCGATCCGGACCCCCTACGTGGCTCACCTCCTGGAAGGAGACGGGCCTGTCATGGGGTAAAAATGGAGAGCTAACCGGACTCCAAACATGCGTCCAAACCCTGGTGGACAAGAAGCTCAAACTTGTCAACGTAGTCCAGGTTATGCTCATCCGCCTGATCCTCCCGTGTCAACAACGGGCTTTCAACCTGTGGGAGTTCGACCCGGCGCAGCACCAAACTTTGAGCAGGCTCTTCGACACGACATACGAAGATGCCTGGAAGGTGCTTTTCAAGGGCGCCGAGGCCCCCGCATCCGCTACCGAGGATCGCGGATTCAGTACGCAGCGTCGCGCTCATGCGGTAAGCTGTTTTTTCCTTTTACAGGGTATTAGTTTTTCATAGTTTGACTCCATGCGGGATCTAAGCTCCCTTACCTTTGACAGGATTGGCAGGTGATGTCCAGACAGATCAACTATCCGGCTCCTTTGCCCGAAGGCCCAGCGGACGCTCGCTTGGCGAAGCTGCTGGTTCCGGCACCCTATGTGGTGCCGGAGAAGAAGGCCGCGAAAAAGGCCACGGGGACACGAAAGAGTGCCCGGCGCCAGGAGGTGTCGGATCCATCATCCGACGGTTCCAAGGCGCGTTCCTCCTGTGAAGACGAGGAGGAAGAAGAAGAGACCTCTCCCCCCTCCAGCGGGAGGGAGAAGAAAAGGAAGGCCGCCCTCTCTGGGGAGGCCGGAGGGTCCAAGAAGGGGAAAACCCTTCCTCCGGACTACTCCACCGACGCCGACGACGGCGGAGAGGAGTGGCCGCCCAGGGCCAAGCCCCTGGCAAAATTGTAAGTATCCGGATACCAGAGTAATTCATAGTATTCGTTTATTGCACAGCTTTCCCTTATGTCGAATATGTTTATGCAACCCACCCAAAGACCGGCTTGACGCGTCGTCGAGCGGCTCACTAGACTCATCGGATGTGAACTCACTTCCGACGGCTTCCTCCCCCCGCCCTACGGATGACATCGAAGTGTTGTCCCAACAGGTTCCAAGCCGGGAGGAGGTGGTCCTGGAGGCGCCGCAAGGCGACCTCCCGGACTCGAGGAGTAAAGGGGATAAACCCCCCCAGGGCTCCAAGTCCGGCTCTAGGCCGGACACCACTCTGGAACCTTCAAAGCTTCCAGAGTCCGGTGGGGGACCTCCTTCCAAGAGGAGCAAGCCCACCGTGCCGGTGACCCCCGTCCAACCGGAGGCGCCGGACAATCTGTTGGAGGCGCTCCAAGGCACCTCCATCGACGAGGAGCACCGCACCATTATGAGTGCGGTGGTCCAGAAGGTTCAGTCCGCCAAGAGCGGACTGACTGAAGCTTGTACTAGCCTTTTAATAGGCTTTGAGGTAAGTAAAGAATGTGTAAATAATATTACCGCATAGACAGTAGCCCCTGATGCTCTGTTTGGCGTTCAGGAAGAAAAGCCGAATAGAGGATCAAATAAAATTCGCAGGAGTCTAAGAAAAAGGAGTCAATATGCGTATGCAGGCTTCTCTGCTTGCGTCTGCCGCACTGACTGCGGAAGTGGACACGCTAAAGCAGAACCTCGAGCGGTCCGAGCAAGAGCTCGGGCGTGCCAAGAAGCAGCTCGAGGACAATGAAGGTAAGAAATACCTTGTTTAAATATATATAAAAAGGTGCAATTGCAAAAAATGATAGGATTATCGTGGCTATTGTAGGGGCCACGTCTGAGGTGGCGACCCTTAAGCAAGCGCTAGTCGAGGCCAAGAAGAGGGCGGCCACGGAGCGCACCGAGCGGGAGAAGTATGAGGCCGAGGTTGGCAAGGTACGGCAAGAACTCCAGGCTCTCATGGAAAAACATGAGAGTTTGGAGCTTGACTCAAAGACGCGAGCGTCTGAGCTCGCGGTGGCTATTGAAAATGCCAAGTCTGCCAAGGCCGAATCCCAGAAGACCCTCCAGGAGTTGGATGAGGTGAAGAAGATAGCGGTGGGTAAGGCATTCTTTATGCAAAGCAAACACATAAACGTGAGTTACTTGTTACTTACCCGAATCCGGAGCTCTCCAGGAGCGTTCGCAGATCTTCCCCGTAGCGTGTCCAATGCCGCCGTATTCTATCGAGCCGAGGAGGGCAACTCGACAGAGAAGGTGTTCTGGTCTCAGTATGCCGAGGCCGGACACCCCGTGCCCCTGAGCGACTAGCTGAAGCAACTGGTCGAGCTCCACAAGGCGGCCAAACAGGCCATGAAGGGCCTCATAGTTTGGCTGTGGCCTGGAGGGGCTCTACCTGGGAGCTATTTCGGGCTGGTGCGGCGGCTGGTGGAGGCCTGTCCAAGGCTCGAAGTCATCAAGCGCTCCGTCTGCATTGAACGTGCCCATAGGGCCCTTGCCCGTGCTAAGGTGCACTGGGGCAAGCTGGATGCTGAGAAGCTTGTGAAGGACGGGCCACCGCCGGGGAAAGAGCATCGCAAGCCCGAGAATTATTATAAGGATGTTCTGAAGGGTGCCTGCCTTGTGGCGGATGAATGTTCTAGGGATGTAGTTTTTGAGTGAAACTTGCTTGTTTTGTCCCGTGTGCTGAAAACTTGTTCATATGCGCTAAGCAATGCTGTTGGAATTTAAAACATTGCCTTCTGTGCGGCTGTTTATCAATTCTGAGAGATGGCAAGTCATCGGCTTCTGCCCCCGTGCCGCTAGTGCTGGGGTGTTTGGGGATAAACCTGAGCACTCTTTTCCCCATGTTTGGGTCCTTCGAGGGAGGCGCTCAGCCCAACGAACAAGGCAATCAGACTATAATGCGTGAACACTCTCACTTAGCCATAGAATTCTATAATTTTAAATTTCGGCAAAGCCCCTGGTATTCGGAAGACCGAGTTCGGGGCGCTATCCATGCCTTGGCCGGACAGAGCCGGCTCCTCGCTCTAAGCGGCATAAGTCTTTAGGGACTCGAAAAAACCTCTCGAACAACGACCAGCTCTCGCTTCATCATGATACTCAGTTTTAGCTTTCTCCACTGAGGTGCTCGACCCAGCTCAACTGGGGCACAATCGCAGTGGTTCTCCTAGTGCTACCTTAGCCGATCTAGCGGAACGTAAGGCACCAAAACATAGGAGCCGGGCAAACCCAACTATTGACCCAAGACATGATTCAGAGCCGATGCATATAATGCTATAAGTTCGGGGTGCCGCACTTGTTAAAGTGTTCGGACTTCTCACACCATATTGAGGGGTACTAAAGCCCCTGGCGTATTTTGGTCGTACCAAAGTGTACGGATGCAACATGTCATTAAGGAACATATATTAGAAAAGAGTAATGCAAAAATAGACAAAAGCTTTGCATTGTTTACTAAAGACGGCTGCGATCAAAGCAGAACGATACAAATAATGCGATAAGCAAAAGGTTGGACTATTTAACGTGTCCGTTCCAGGGGCAAGCTGCGGAATAGTATGCGAAACAGGTATACTGCTTGTGATAGAGACCACCTGGGAGTTCCGTAATGCGGCGTGGCTTGTCTGCTTCCCTGGTTCTTGCATCGTTTGTTCGGCAATTGAACTGCCGAACGGGCCTTCCGAAGAGTGGAGTCCTGAAAGTAAGAGAAAATTAAAAAATCGGCAGCCCCTGGTGCGGTTTAAGCCATGTTTCGGGCGTGCCGTGATGGTGCCCCTCCCCCTATACCCATGGTATTTCTAGAGCATAGTTATGTACGCGAAGTACTGGTATCGCATTTTTGTGAGGGCTGGGGTTGGGGCCACATTGCTACGCCTGCTCGGGTCGTGCCAGGCGGTCTTGTTGTAGGTTACTCCGGGCGCACTTGACGGTGTCCGGTCGTTTAATGGCCGAACTGGAGAACTGCCTGGAGAGGCTGCTTTGTACTTCTGCTGTAAGGGCCGCCGTGTGCTCCTCCATTCGGAGGGAGCGTTCGGTGTTTCCATTGACCGTAATTACTCCTCGAGGGCCTGGCATTTTGAGCTTAAGGTATGTGTAGTGCGGTACCGTATTGAACATGGCGAATGCGGTTCGCCCGAGCAGTGCGTGATAGCCACTGCGGAATGGGACTATGTCGAAGATTAACTCCTCGCTTCGGAAATTATCCGGAGATCCGAAGACCACTTCAAGTGTGACTGAGCATGTAAAGTTGGCATCTAGACCTGGTATTACGCCTTTAAAGGTCGTTTTGGTGGGCTTAATCCTTGAGGGATCTATGCCCATTTTCCGCACTGTATCCTGGTAAAGCAGGTTCAGGCTGCTGCCGCCGTCCATAAGGACTCTAGTGAGATGAAATCCATTAATAATTGGGTCTAGAACTAATGCGGCGAATCCGCCATGACGGATGCTAGTGGGATGGTCCCTTCGATCAAAGGTGATCGGGCAGGAGGACCATGGGTTGAACTTTGGGGCGACTGGCTGTACCGCGTATACGTCCCTTAACGCGCGCTTCCGCTCCCTTTTGGGGACGTGGGTTGCGTATATCATGTTCACCGTCCGCACTTGTGGGGGGAAACCCTTCTGTCCACTGTTGTTCGGTGGCCGGGGCTCCTCGTCGTCATCGCTATGCAGCCCCTTGTCTTCATTTTCGGCGTTTAACTTGTCTGCCTGCTTGAACACCCAACAATCCCTGTTGGTGTGATTGGCCGGCTTTTCGGGGGTGCCATGTATCTGGCACAAACTGGACGGGCCCCTAGGATTCCTTTTGAATGGCTTTCTCCGCTGACTGGATTTAGAGCCTCTGAATCCGGCATTAACTGCCGTATCCTCAGCATTGTCACCGTTAATGCGACGCTTCTGCTTGTTGCGACGCGACCTGCCACTACTGTCCCTGGTATCTGAATTACCTGGGTTCTTGGTCATATTGTTGCTATGAGCAAGCCAGCTGTCTTCTCCCGCGCAAAAGCGGGTCATGAGTGTCGTGAGTGCTGCCATAGACTTCAACTTTTCCTGTCCAAGGTGCCGGGCAAGCCACTCATCACGGATATTGTGCTTGAAGGCTGCTAGGGCCTCAGTGTCCGGATAGTCGACTATTTGATTTTTCTTTGTTAGGAACCGTGTCCAAAATTGCCTGGCCGATTCCTCTGGCTACTGAATTACGTGACTTAGGTCATCAGCGTCTAGGGGTCGCACATAAGTGCCCTGGAAATTGTCGAGGAATGCGGCTTCCAGGTCCTCCCAACAACTGATTGATCATGTTGGCAAGCTGTTAAGCCAATGCCGAGCTGGTCCTTTAAGCTTGAGTGGGAGGTATTTGATGGCGTGGAAGTCATCGCCGCGGGCCATGTGGATATGAAGGAGATAATCCTCGATCCATACCACAGGATCTGTTGTGCCATCATATGATTCGATATTTACGGGTTTGAAACCCTCGGGGATTTGATGATCCATTATTTCGTCTGTGAAGCATAGTGGGTGTGTGGCGCCTCTGTACTGGGCTATATCACGACGTAGCTCCAATGAGCTTTGTCTACTGTGTTCGGCCTTGCCGAATTTGTGGCCGGCATGACGGTTACCATCTCGAGCCGTGGGGCGCCCACGCGATCCGTAGATCAATCTTGTTTGCCTTGCCTTGTCCTCAAACATATCTCGTAAGTCCGGCGCATATTCCTGTGCCTTGGTACGGGGTGCGGCTTGAGTGGAGGGCCGAGAGGCCTCTCTGTCGCTGCCACAAGGTGGCCGGTCGGCCGCATCAAGTGCTTCCTCTTCTAATCGGGGTAGCAACCTGCACTTTGGGTAGCTCTTGGAGGGGCGTTCAAGTTTATGCTCTTCGGCCGCAAGGACTTCAGTCCATCTGTCGACTAGCAAATCTTGATCAGCTCTAAGTTGTTGCTGTTTTTCTTGAGGCTTCTTGCCGTGGCAATAAGCCTGCGTTGAAAATGCTCTTGCTCGACGGGATCCTCTGGCACGACGAATTCGTCATCGTCGAGGCTTGCCTCATCTTCCGAGGGAGGCATATAATTATCGTCCTCGACCTCTCTGTCTGCTGCTCTCTCATGAGGGCTGGTTTCGCCATCCTCCTGTGCTAAATCTTGCTGGAGGGGGTTTTCTTCGGCACTTTCCGGAGTATTATTATCTCCCGTGCTGGAATCACCGTATTTGTTTTGGCGGCATTTTGAGCGGCGCCGCTGACGCCGGCGCTTAGGCTGTTTCTTGGAGGGGTCATCCTCCGCTGTTCCATCGCCATCTCCTTCTTTTGGGGTGTCCACCATGTATATGTCATATGACGAGGTGGCTTTCCAGGGCCTGATAGGCGTTGGTTCTTCATCGTCTCCTTCATCGGCGTCCATACCGTCGATGTCTTCGGAGTCGAAGTCGAGCATGTCGGTTAAGTCGTCGACAATGGCTACAAAGTGGGTGGTGGGTGGGTTTTGAATTTCTTCATCGTCCGAATCCCAACCTTGCTGACTGTAGTCCGGCCAGGGCTCTCCTGATAAAGAAAGAGACTTCAGTGTCTTCAGTATATCGCCGAAAGGCGAGAGCTGAAAGATGTCCGCGGCAGTAAACTCCATGATCGGCGCCCAATCGGATTCGATCGACAGGGGCGCGGAGGGTTCGGAGTCCGGAGAGGAGTCCGACTCCTTGGAGTCACGAGTCTTGCAGAGTACGGGGCTGGTGTTCGGCTCGATCGCCGTTGGGATCGCAGCCCCCGAGGCGGCTTCCAACCACCCATCCTCGATCGGCGCAGTTGGCTCCGAATTAAGGGTCGAAGCCGATGCGGGTGCGGCCTCCAGGGGACTGTTCGGCGGCAGAGCTAGATCATGCTCGTCGTGACAGTGCGGCGCGCTTGGCAGTGGCTCAAATCCGTCTAAGATCAAGTCCCCGCGGATGTCAGCCGTGTAGTTTAAGCTTCCAAATCTGACCTAATGGCCAGGGGCATAGCTTTTGATCTGCTCCAAATGGCCAAGTAAATTGGCCCGCAGTGCGAAGCCGCCGAAGACGAAGATCTGTCCGTGGAGGAAGGTCTCACCCTGGACTGCATCGCCATTGATGATTGTACGAGCCATCAAGCCTGACGGCGACGACACAGAGGAACTCTCAATGAAAGCACCAATGTCAGTGTCAAAACCGGCGGATCTCGACTAGGGGGTCCCGAACTGTGCGTCTAGGCCGGATGGTAACAGGAGGCGATGGACACGAAGTTTTACCCAGGTTCGGGCCCTCTAGATGGAGGTAAAACCCTACATCCTGCTTGATTAATATTTATGATATGGGTAGTACAAGAGTAGATCTACCACGAGATCGGAGAGGCTAAACCCTAGAAGGTAGTCTATGGTATGATTATTGTTGTCTATGTTGTCCTACGGACTAAAACCCTCCGGTTTATATAGACACCGGAGAGGGTTAGGGTTACACAAAGTCGGTTACAATGGTAGGAGATCTGCATATCCGTATCGCCAAGCTTGCCTTCCACGCAAGGAAAGTCCCTTCCGGACACGGGACGAAGTCTTCAATCTTGTATCTTCATAGTCCAGGAGTCCGGCTGAAGGTATAGTCCGGCCATCCGGACACCCCCTAATCCAGGACTCCCTCAGTGAGGAAGAGGAGTTCACCCGCATCAAGCCACGGGATGGATTCTCCATGTACAATCCTCCAAGCTGGGTAACTTATATCTCCCTGCTCCCATTTTTCCCGCATTCTTTGTCGTAAGTATTCACCTTGCCACTTTGCGGCAGGAACTGCGAAAAGCCATAAAGGAGGTCAGCAGCCCTTCTCCAGAACCAGAGGACCCTGACCGGGCCCTCGACTCCGGACTTGAAGAAGATTCAGTTATATTTGTGGAGCTGATAGACCGGCAGTTCTATCAATTAAGCTGCGACGATGCCATATCCCGGACTGCTCCCTGCATCGCACGTAAGAAAAACCAAAAATCCCAACTCCAAAACTAGGGTCCCCTTTTAGACACTTCACCCACCATATACACATGGCATTTTTACAGGAAAGGCATTTGGGACGCCCTGCCGAACCCGCAGCAACGCGCCAATAGGAGGCACCGAGGCCGGGTAGGCCAAAAAGGAAGGCGGTCAGGACGGAGACGCCGGCGCAAAGGTATAACCAACCCCGCTCCGTGGTTGTCGTCTTTCTCGAAATATAATGACGCTCGTGTTTCTTTAACAGAAAAACGCTCGCCGGAATATGTCCGGCGATGTTACTAATCATGCTTCCACCAGCCGGGCGCCAGGACCGGACATAGAGGCGGAAGCCGATATGGGGCGGGCGCTGGATAATCCCCCTACAGAGGATGCAGATAGGTTATCCGCTACAAACTCAGAGGTGGAAAGCGCCATGAATCATAGGCGCCGTCAGGCCGTACTCCGTGACGCTTGTTTCTCACCAGAGGCATTTGATGCCTTCAATTCTGGAGAGGCGTACCTCCGAGCTGCTCAAGATGGTCTAGCCAGAGCCACGAATCAGTATGTAAAGGATGTACGGGTAAGTAAATCTGAAGATTTATATGTATCACTAGCCCCTGAGACTTGAAACAGTTAGCAGAACTGATTTAAGGATCATCTTTATTGTGCAGGTTCTTATAGAGAAGAATACTAGACTGTCACAGGAGGTAGAGGAATGCAAAACCCAACTGCGGGTTGCTGTGGCCGCATTGCAGGAACCGAAAAAGTCACCTGCTGGTAACATTTACTTTAAAGAATGATGGTTACCATATAATGTGCGGCATGGCTGCAGATCTAACAACAGATGTTGCAGATGAATCCGGAGAAAATCCGGTGGACCAGCATGTTATGCGACAGCTAGAGGCTGGCAAACGCGTGCTGACTGAGGTTAGGCGGGAGAAAAACAATCTCCAAGACGCCAATATTAAGCTGAGCGTGGAACTAAAAGACGTTCGGGGCCAGCTTGTAGACTCCGAGAAGGAGAATAAGCGGCTTCGGCGTGGCATTTTCAGTAAGTGCTTGACCGAATCCTTTTAAAGGAGTTCGGCGAAGAAGCCGACTAACAGCGTTGTGTCTGTAGGTATGCTGACGGGTCGTCCCGCGGAGGAAATGCCCGGGTCTGTGGGTGATCTTCTATCCGAGCTGTCACATCTGCACGAACAAGTTCGGCAGGTGATGCAGGGTGTTGCCCAGGCCTTATGGCCGTCCGTCTCCCTGCCAGAGGGTGTTGCAGAGCTTGCGGAGAAGCTCAAGGGAGCACGGCGGCGCTTCCGATTATGGAAGATATCAGCCTGCCGACAGGGTGCCAGAGAAGCCTGGGCCATGGTGAAGACGCGGTATACCAAGGCATACCCAAATCACATGGCCGAGGTCGGACCTGTGGGGCCCGACGGAAAAGAGATCCCCCTTAGCTTAGTTTATGGGCAAGTAGAATTAGCCGCAAAGTATTCCCAACAGGATTGTAAGCTGGACCGCCTGTTGGATGGTATAGAAGAGGAATTTAGTCAGTCGGCATGACTATGTAATGAAAGTGACATGTATAATGCCTTCTAGCCAGATAGTAGATCATTTGTCTTGGCGGACCTTTTCGCTTCAACCTCGGGACCCGATATTCTGGAGTGTATCCGAATACCCGCTCAGTTATATAAGAACCGGGGTATGCGTGGAGACCACGCGTAGGGGTCATTAGTGCTTGAATAGATAAGTGCCCAACTAGTTATGTTATATTACATGGGTAGTAAGAAACATCTTCCAGGGAGAATAGTTCCGTTAAGGGTTCCTTTCCCTGGGTAAGCATGCCCTAAAGTGCATGTCCGGACTGCGATAGGAAATGCAGGAAAAACATTTGGGGGCAGATATGGACAATAAATAAAAATCACCTTTTGTTCACCGACCGAATATTCCCTTAAGAACGCTAGCTTTCGGCTTCACCCAGTCTGAGGTACACATCTGGCTGACCCGACAGTAACAATCGCAGAGGTGCTCCCCTTATGCCCTAGCCGAATTAATGGGAACGTACGACATAAATACAAGAGCCAAGCAACCCAGCTTGGCCAAAACTTAAGTCATATCGATGCATATAATGGCGAAAAAAGGTACATGCGGAAGCATGACACATGTGCGGGGCCTGAGGCCCAGATAAATAATTAAGCTTCTGTGAAAGAAGCCCCAGGTATGATGAGCGCGGCTAGCACATCTGTAATGTGCAAACGAGGTGCAAGTTGGCCTTTGAAGGCCTAGAGAAAGAATAGAAGAAAGAAAGAAAAACAAGACAAATAATGTATAGAAAATGGACAGAGGAAGGGGACAAACACAGGGTCCGGCGCTAGGAGTAGAATCTTCAGAGCCTGGCCACGTTCCATGGGTTCGGATCGAGTCGATTAGTTGATGCATCCTGCAGTCGGTACGCTCCACCGGTCTGAACTTGGTCAATAATGAAGGGACCTTCCCATTTGAGCTCGAGCTTGTTCTTTTTCTTATCCGGCAGACGTAGAACTAGTTCGCCAATGTTATAAGTTTTGGCCCGTACTTCTCTGCTTTGGTATGTGCGAGCCTGTTGCTGATAAAATGCGGAACGGGCTTTTGCCACGTTGCGCTCCTCCTCCAAGGTGTCCAGACTATCCTGCCGATCAAGCTCGGCTTCTCTTTCTTCGTACATGCGCACTTGAGGTGAGTCATGAATTATGTCACAGGGCAAGACTGCCTCTGCGTCGTACACCATAAAGAAGGGTGTATATCCGGTACTATGGTTCGGCGTGGTCCGTAGCCCCCAGAGTACGGAGTCGAGCTCCTCTACCCAGTGCGTGTTAGACTCTATTAAAGATCGCACTATCCTGGGTTTAATGCCGCTCATTATAAGAACTTTCGCATGCTCCACTTGACCGTTGATTTGTGGGTGATAGACCGAAGCATAATCAAGCCTGATACCCATTTTGCTGCACCAGAGTTTTACCTCATCGGCAGTAAAGTTTGTGTCGTTGTCAGTGATGATGCTGTGAGGGACACCATAACAGTGTACGACCCCGGATATGAAGTCTATCACCGGTCCGGATTCGGCTGTTTTAACAGGTTTGGCCTCTGTCCATTGGGTGAATTTATCCACCATGACCAGTAAGTATTTTTTCTTGTGGGTTCCCGCTTTAAGGGGTCCAATCATGTCAAGCCCCCAGACCGCGAAGGGCCACGTAATGGGGATTGTTTGGAGGGCGGTGGGTGGCATGTGGCTTTGATTTGCAAAGAGCTGGCAACCGGCGCAACGTTGGACCAAGTCCTGTGCATCTGCCTGGGCCGTTGGCCAATAGAATCCTGTTCGAAAGGCCTTGCTGACAAGAGCCTGGGTTGCGGCATGGTGACCGCCGAGTCCGGCATGATTTTCTGCCAAAAGGTTCCGTCCTTCCTCTTTGGAGATACACCTTTGAAGGACTCCGGTAGTGCTTTTTTTGTACAATTCTCCCTCATGGACCCTATAGGCCTTAGATCGCCGCACTATGCAGCGTACCTTATTTTGGTCCTCCGGAAGTTCCTGCCTAGCTAGGTAGGCCAGGAATGGTTCTGTCCACGGGGCTATGATGGCCATTATTACATGGGCCGAAGGTGTAGTTCGGTGGCGGGGCCTCTGATTGTGTCAGAGTGTTCGGTATCGGGTATTTTGGCTGGGTCCGGATTATTGTTACCGGTGTCCCCTTCCCATACCACGGATGGCTTGATCAGCCTCTCCAAAAATATGTTGGGGGGGACCGCGTCGCGTTTTGCACCGATGCAGGCGAGGATATCCACCGCCTGATTGTTTTCCCGAGCCACATGATGAAATTCGAGCCCCTTGAACCGAGCTGACATTTTTAGGACGGCGTTGTGATAGGCCGCCATTTTCGGATCCTTGGCATCAAAGTGTCCATTTATTTGGGATATTGCAAGGTTCGAATCCCCCCGCACCTCTAGGCGTTGAATGCCCATTTATACTACCATCCGGGGACCATGTAAAAGGGCCTCATATTCGGCTGCGTTGTTGGAGTCCGTATACATTATCTGGAGTACGTATTGAACTGTATCTCCAGTTGGGGACGTCAAAATGACGCCAGCCCCCAGACCAGCCAACATTTTGGAGCCGTCGAAGTGCATGATCCAGTTGGAATACGCGCCGTACTCTTTAGGGAGTTCGGCTTCCGTCCATTCGGCGACAAAGTCGGCCAGTACTTGTGACTTAATGGCTCGCCGTGGCTTGTAAGTTATGTCGAACGGGAGGAGCTCAATGGCCCATTTGGCAATCCGGCCCGTGGCGTCGCGGTTGTTTATAATATCATTAAGTGGCACTTCCGAGGCTACTGTTATCGAACACTCTTGAAAGTAGTGTCGCAGTTTCCGGGATGCCATGAATACCGCGTATGCTATGTTTTGATAATGCAGGTACCGTGACTTGCATGGAGTAAGGACAGTGGATACATAGTAGATCGGCTTTTGAAGGGGGAATTTATGACCGTCCGTTTCTCGTTCGACGACGAGCACCGTGCTCACAACTTGATGGGTTGCCGCAATGTATAACAGCATTGGTTCGCCAATGTTTGGCGCGGCCATGACTGGGTTGGTTGCTAATATGGCTTTTATTTTTCCAATCCGGCTATGGCGGCATCCGTCCACTCGAAGTGTTCGGTGCACCGTAGGAGGCGATACAGGGGTAATGCCTTTTCCCCCAGACGGGAGATAAAGCGGGTTAGAGCCGCCCGGATTTGTTTGAGGTCTGTTGGGATATCCAACTGTGACAGAGCTCGGATCTTGGCCGGATTTGCTTCAATTCCTCTGCCGGATACAATGAAGCCCAGGAGCTTTCCGGCGGGCACACCGAAAACGCCTTTTCCCGGTTGAGCTTGATGTCATATGTTCGAAGGTTATCGAATGTGAGTCTTAAGTCGTCTACTAGAGAGTCGACATGCTTGGTTTTGACGACCACATCATCTACGTATGCCTCCACTCTTTTGCCGATCTGGTTTGCCAGACATGTCTGAATCATGCGCTGATATGTTGCGCCGGCATTTTTGAGCCCAAAGGGCATTGTGTTGAAGCAGAAGGGGTCGTATGGTGTGATGAATGCCGTTGCGGCTTGGTCGGGCTCCGCCATCTTAATTTGGTGGTAGCCAGAGTATGCATCGAGGAAACACAATGAGTCGTGTCCTACGGTAGCATCAATAATTTGATCGATGCGGGGGAGGGGGAAGGGATCCTTTGGGCAGGCCTTGTTGAGGTCCTCGAAATCGATGCACAGGCGCCAGGATTTATCCTTCTTTGGTACCATAACCAGGTTTGCTAGCCAGTCCGGGTGTTTTATTTATCTAATGAATCCGGCCTCCAATAATTGGCTAGTTCCTCTCCCATAGCTTGTCTCTTAGGTTCAGAGAAACGCCGAAGAGCCTTCTTGACCGGCTTGAATCCTTTTGGGATATTGAGGCTGTGCTCGGCCAGCCTACGTGGGATTCCTGGCATATCTGAGGGATGTCAGGCGAATATGTCCCAATTCTCGCGCAGGAAATCTCGTAGTGCGGCGTCCACGGCGGGGCTTAACCGTGCCCCGATAGTGGCTGTTTTTGTAGGGTCCGTTGGATGGACTTGGATTTTGACTGTTTCATCCGCTGGTTTAAAGGAGGTAGACTTGGATCTCTTATCAAGTATCACGTTGTCCCTATCCACCGTGGAGCGCAGCGCAGTCAGTTCCTCGGCCGCGAGGGCTTCGGATAATGCCTCGAGGGCCAATGCGGCTGTCTTGTTTTCGGCGCGGAGTGCTGTGTCCGGATCGCTAGCGAGAGTGATGATTCTGTTGGGCCCGGGCATTTTGAGCTTCATGTACCCATAATGGGGAATGGCTTGGAAGATTGTGAACGCCTCCCGCCCTAGAAGGGCATGGTAACCGCTATTGAACAGGGCCACTTGGAACGTAATCTCTTCGGACCTATAATTCTCCGGCGTGCCGAACACCACATCTAGTGTGATTTTGCCTATACGACACGCTTCTCGACTGGGGATTATTCCTCTAAAGGTTGTGCTACTTCGCTCGATGCGGTTCCAGTCTATTTCCATTTTTTGAAGGGTTTCCTCATAGATGAGGTTTAATCCGCTGCCGCCGTCCATGAGCACCTTGGTGAGTCGAAACCCGTCCACAATTGGACTGAGGACCAATGTGGCTGGTGCTCGGGCTGTTCGGAATTTAGGTTTGTCACTGGCATTGAAAGTAATAGCCGTGTCACTCCATGGGTTTATTGTCGCCACATGCTAGATTTCGGCAAGGCTGTGGAGTGTTCGCTTTTGCCTATTATTTGATGCGAAGGTCTCGAAGACCGTTTATACCGTATTGGTATTTCTGGGATGGTGCTCTGTGGCTTCTAGAATTAGGAGATCCTCGCCACTTTTGGCTACCTGCCGGAGTATCCAACATGCTCTAAGGCTATGTGTTGGTATGGCGCCCTCTGTATTATGAATTTTACACGGTCCATTGAGCCATCCCTCCAGTACGGTTCCATGCCCTATAGAGGGTTTTTGCTTTTTGGTAGTTGACCCGGGTGTCTTTTGATAGTGCACCCTTTTATTTTGGACTGGGTTCGCATTTAGGGCCGGATTATCCCAAAAGTTTGTTTCGGTTTTCCAGGAACTTTCCATCTCGTAGTATTTTCGTACTATGGACGCAAGTCAGCGAAGCGTGGTATCTCACGGCGATTTATGGTGTTAAGGATTCCCTTGTCCGTGCAATTATTGCAGAAAAATAAGATTGCGTCTTCCTCGCGACAGTCCTAAACCTTGTTCATCACAAGGAGGAATCTGGCCCAATAGTGATGTACTGTTTCCTGGGGCTCTTGCCTGATGTGGGAAAGATCACTTATGTTTGGGTGGGTGAGTGGAATTGAATCCGAACCCTTACCCGGTCTGGGATCCAGGGGCCAAGGAGTTTCCAATTTTGGAAGTTTCGGTTCCGGGGTGTTAGCCGATAATCCTGGCCCGCTGCCTGATTCTAAGTTCAGGGATTGGATGTTGTCCTTACGTGAACGGGCATCCGGCTCGGAGAGCTCGGGAATCCGGACATAGTTGGTCCTCAAGATAGAGGAAAGGTCGCCGCATTGTTCCTCCACACTGCAATATGATGGGTGACCGGTGGAGAGTTAATCTCCCTTTGATCGGGTTTAAGCCCAATCCGGTCATAGTCCGTAGTGACTCCCAAGGCGGCGATGCGATCCAAGAGCTCATTTAAGGAAGCGAGCTCCATTGGATCCATCTGTTCGGCGAGTGCCGATTTGACGTGGAGGCTGTTTTCGATGACCCGAAAAGTCATCGTTGGCGCGGCGGCCGAACAGGCGGTCATGATGAAACCGCCTAGCTGGAGAGTTTGGCCGACAGCCAAAGCTCCCCCAACAGTAGTACCATCTTTAAAGACGAGACAAGACATCCTTCCTTCTGGCGACGGCACAGTGGAACTCTCAATGAAAGCACCAATGTCGGTGTCAAAACTGACGGATCTTGGGTAGGGGGTCTCAAACTGTGCGTCTAAGGCGGATGGTAACAGGAGGCAGGGGACACGACGTTTTACCCAGGTTGGGCCCTCTTGATGGAGGTAAAACCCTACGTCCTGCTTGATTTATTCTTGATGATATGGGTATTACAAGAGTTGATCTACCACGAGATTGGAGAGGCTAAACCCTAGAAGCTAGCCTATGGTATGATTGTCTGTTGTCCTACGGACTAAAACCCTCCGGTTTATATAGACACCGGAGGGGGCTAGGGTTACACAAGGTCGGTTACAAAGGAGGAGACATACATATCTGTATTGCCTAGCTTGCCTTCCACTCCAAGTAGAGTCCCGTCCGGACACGAGACGAAGTCTTCAATCTTGTATCTTCATAGTCCAACAGTCCGGCCAAAGAATATAATCCAGCTGTCCGGATACCCCCTAATCCTGGACTCCCTCACCCTAGTATTCGGAAGGCCGAATTCGGGGCGCTATACACGCCTTTAAGCCGGACAAGGCCGACTCCTCACTCTAAGCGGCATAAGTCTTTAGGGACTCGAGACCTCTCGAACAGCGACCAGCTCTCGCCTTATCATGACAGTCAGTTTTAGCTTTCTCTACTGAGGTGCTTAGCCCAGATGAATCAGGGCACAATCGCAGTAGTTCTCCCAGTGCTACCTTAGATGATATAGCGGAACGTAAGGTACCAAAACATGAGAGCCGGGCAAACCCAACTATTGACCCAAGACATGATTCAGAGCTAATGCATATAATGCTATAAGTTCGGGGTGCCGCACTGTCGAAAGTGTTCGGACTTCTCACGCCGTATTATGGGGTACACTTAAGCCCCTGGCGTATTGGCCGTACCAGAGTGTACGGGTGCTGAATGTCATGAATGAACATATATATGTATAAAAAAGAAGAATGCGATAATAGTCTAGTGCTATGCATTGTTTATTCAAAAAGGTGCGTCGAAGCAGAATGATACAAGTAGTGCGATAAGCAAAAAGTAGGACTATTTGACATGTCCCCTGCAAGGGCAAGCTGAGGAATGGTATTTAAAGCAGGTATTTCACTCGTTATCAGAGACCACCTGGGAATTCCATGATGCGACGTAGCTTTCTGCCTCCTTGGTTGTTGTATCGTGTGTCCGACAATCGTATTGCCGGACGGGGTTTCTAGAGAGTAAAGTCCTGGAAGAGAAAAATAATAATAAGGCGGGAAGCCCCTAGTGCGGTTGAGCCACGTTTTGGGACGTGCCATATTCGTGCCCCCCCCATCTATGCCCATGGTACTTTCAATGCGTAATTATGTACGTGGTACGGATTTCGCCGTTTGGCTGGAACTGGGGCGGGGGCCGCATTGCTATGCGAGCTCGGTATGTGCCAGACGGTCTTGTTGCCGATTACTCCGGGCGCGCTTGAAGCTGTCTGGGTCGCTAATCACCAAATTGGTGGATTGCCTTAAGAGGCTGCTTTGCGCTTCTGCTGCGAGGGCCGCAGTGTTCTCCTCCATGCGGAGAGAGCGCTCTATGTTTCCATTGACTGTGATGACCCCCCAAGGTCCTGGCATCTTGAGCTTGAGATATGCATAGTGCGGTACCGCATTGAATCTCGCAAAGGCGGTTCGCCCGAGCAGTGCGTGATAGCCACTACGGAACAGGACTATATCGAAGATTAACTCCTCGCTTCGGAAGTTATCCGGGGATCCGAAGACCACTTCCAGTGTGACTGAGCCTGTGCAATGGGCCTCTACACCTAGTATGACGCCTTTAAAGGTCTTTGTGGGTTTGATCCTTGAGTGGTCTATACCCATTTTGCGCACTGTGTCCTGATAAAGCAGGTTCAGGCTACTACGACCGTCCATAAGGACTCGAGTGAGGTGAAATCCGTCGATGATTGGGTCTAGGACCAGTGCGGCGAATCCGCCATGACGGATACTAGTGGGATGGTCCCTGCGATCGAAGGTGATCGGACAGGAGGACCATGGGTTGAACTTTGGGGCGACTGGCTCCAACGCATATACATCCCTTAACGCACGCTTCCGCTCCCTCTTGGGGATGTGGGTTGCGTATATCATGTTCACCGTCCGCACTTGTGGGGGGAACCTCTTCTATCCTCCGGTGTTCGGCTGCCGAGGCTCTTCCTCGTCATCGCTATGTAGCCCCTTATCTTTGTTTTCGGCGTTTAACTTGCCGGCCTGTTTGAACACCCAACATTCCCTGTTGGTGTGGTTGGCTGGCTTGTCGGGAGTGCCATGTATTTGGCACGAGCGATCGAGTATACGGTCCAAACTGGACGGGCCCGGAGTGCTTCTTTTGAATGGCTTTTTCCACTGATCGGGTTTAGAGCCTCTAAATCTGGCATTGACTGCCGTATCCTTGGTATTGTCGCTATTGACGCGGCGCTTATGTTTGTGGCGACGTGACCTGCCATTGCTATCCTTGGTATCTGAAGTACCATCATTCTTTGATATGTTATTGCTGCGAGCCAGCCAGCTGTCTTCTCCCATGCAAAAGCGGGTCATGAGTGTCGTGAGGGCTGCCATAGATTTTGGCTTTTCCTGGCC
This sequence comes from Triticum urartu, assembly GCF_003073215.2. Classification (NCBI taxonomy): domain Eukaryota; kingdom Viridiplantae; phylum Streptophyta; class Magnoliopsida; order Poales; family Poaceae; genus Triticum; species Triticum urartu. Next base: position 459,317,837 of record NC_053024.1, read on the forward strand.
AAGGTGCCGGGCGAGCCACTCGTCGCAGATGTTGTGCTTGAAAGCTGCTAGGGCCTCTGCATCCGGACAGTCGATGATTTGATTTTTCTTTGTCAGGAACCGTGTCCAGAATTGCATGGCCGATTCCTTTGGCTACTGAATTATGTGGCTCAAGTCATCGGCATCTGGTGGTCGCACATAAGTGCCCTGGAAGTTGTCGAGGAATGCGGCTTCCATTTCTTCCCAACATCCAATGGATTCTGCTGGCAGGCTATTGAGCCAATGCCGAGCTGGTCCTTTGACCTTGAGTGGGAGGTATTTGATGGCGTGTAGATCGTCACCGTGGGCCATGTGGATGTGCAGGAGGAAGTCCTCGATCCATAACGCAGGATCTGTTGTGCCGTCGTATGATTCAATATTTACGGGTTTGAAACCCTCTGGGATTTGGTGATCCATTACTTCGTCTGTGAAGCATATGGGGTGTGCGGTGCCTCTGTAGTGGGCTATGTCGCGACACATCTCGAATGAGTCTTGTCCGCTGTGTTTGGCCTGGCCGGATTTACTTTTACTGTATCCGGCGTGACAGATATTGCCTCGCGCAGTGGCGCGCCCTCGTGATCCGTAGATTGATCTTGCGTGTTTTGCTTTGTCCTCCAATACGTCTCACAGGTCTAGCGTGTTTCCCCGTGCCTTGTCATTTTTATTTGAGTGGCGTCAGGGTGCGGGCTGAGTTTTTGGTTGAAATGCCTCTCTATCGCGGCCACAGTGTGGCCGATCAGCCGCGTCATACGCTGGAGATGTAGGTTTTAATGCTTCCTCCTCCAGTCGGGGTAGCAACCTGCGCTTTGGGTAACTCTTGGAGGGGCGTTCGAGTTCATATTCCTCAGCCACAAGGACTTCAGTCCATTTGTCAGCTAGCAAATCTTGATCAGCTTGAAGCTGCTGCTGCTTTTTCTTAAGGCTATTTGCCGTGGCTATAAGCCGGCGCTTGAAGCGCTCTTGCTCGGCGGGATCCTCCGGCATGACAAATTCGTCGTCATCGAGGCTCGCCTCGTCTTCGGAGGGAGCCATGTAATTATCATCTTCCGCCTCTCCATCTGCCGCTCTCTCGGGAGGGCTGGCTTCTCCATCCTCCTGCTCTAAATCTTGCTGGAGGGGATTGTTGTCGTATTCGGCACTGTCCGGAGTGCTATTATCTCCTGTGCCGGTGTCACCACTTTTGCTTTTGCGAGACTTTGAGCGGCACCTCTGACGTCGACGCTTGGGTTGCTTCTTGGAGGGGTCATCCTCCACTGTCTCGTCGCCATTGCCTTCTTTGGGTGTGTCCACCATTTATATATCATATGATGAGGTGGCTGTCCAATGCCCTGTGGGCAATGGTTCCTCTTCGTCTCCCGCATCGTCGTCGATACCATCGATGTCTTCGGAGTTGAAGTCGAGCATGTCAGTCAAATTGTCGACAGTGGCTACTAAGTTGGTGGTGGGTGGGCGGCGAATTTCTTCGTCATCCGCATCCCAATCCTGCCAAATATAATTCGGCCAGGACTCTCCTGAAAGGGAGAGACCTTAAAGAGTTCAGTATGTCGCCGAAAGGCGAGTGCTGAAAGATATCCGCGGAGGTGAACTCCATGATTGGCACCCAGTCGGATTCGATAGGCACGGGCGCAGGCGGTTCAGAGTCCGTGGCCGGGGAAGAATCCGGCAGTTCGGCGTCACGGCTCCCGTGAAGGGTAAGGTCGATACTCGGCTCGATCGCCGCTGAGAATAAGGCCTCCGTGGCGGGGTCTACCCACCCGTCCATGGATGGCACAATTGGCTCCGAATTGAGGGTCGGAGCGGTTGCCGGTGCGGTCTCCTGAACACTGTCCGATGGTAGAGCTAAATCATGCTCATCGTGACTGTGCGGCGCACTCGGCAGGGGCTCGAATCCAACGAAGATCAAGTCTCCGCGGATGTCGGCCGTGTAGTTTAAGCTTCCAAACCTAACCTGGTGGCCAGGGGCGTAACTCTCAATCTGCTCCAGATGGCCAAGCGAGTGGGCCCGCAGTGCAAAGCCGCCAAATACAAAGATCTGTCTGGGAAGAAAAGTCTCACCCTGGACTGCATCGCTATCGATGATCGAAGGAGCCATCAAGCCTAACAGTGACGACACAGAGGAACTCTCAATGAAAGCACCAATGTCGGTGTCAAAACCGGCGGATCTCGGGTAGGGGGTCCCGAACTGTGCGTCTAGGCAGATGGTAACAGGAGGCAGGGGACACCATGTTTTACCCAGGTTCGGGCCCTCTTGGTGGAGGTAAAACCCTACGTCCTGCTTGATTATTCTTGATAATATGAGTAGTACAAGAGTTGATCTACCACGAGATTAGAGAGGCTAAACCCTAAAGGCTAGCCTATGGTATGATTGTCTGTTGTCCTATGGACTAAAACCCTCCGGTTTATATAGACACCGGAGGGGGCTAGGGTTACACAAGGTTGGTTACAAAGGAGGAGATATACATATCCGTATTGCCTAGCTTGCCTTCCACGCCAAGTAGAGTCCCATCCGGACACGGGACGAAGTGTTCAATCTCATATCTTCATAGTCCAACAGTCCGGCCAAAGGATATAGTCCGACTGTCCGGAGACCCCCTAATCCAGGACTCCCTCAGCCCGGGTCATGGAAATCCAGTAGGAGCTCCAGGATGCGGTCAAGAAATACGAAGCCTTGGAGCATGATGCGTCGGTTCAAGGGACCAAACTCGCCAAGGCTCATCAGAGTGCGAAGACCGCACGGAATGAGGCCCAGGCTGCCCTCCGGGAGATCCAGGAGGCCAAGAAGATCACAGAGGGTAAGGCATTTAAGATGCAAAGCAAGTATGCGGAGAAGTAGTACCTTTTACTAACCTGGGTTCGGAGTTCCCCGGGAGCATTTGCGGATTTTCCATGCAGTGTATCAGATGCCCCGGAGTTCTACCGAGCTGAAGGAGGGGGTTCTACTGAGAAGCTATTCTGGTCGCAGTATGCGGCGCCGGAGCATCCCGTGTCCTTCAACGATCAGCTGAAACAGCTGGTGGAGTTGCATAGGGTGGCCGAAGTAGCCATGAAGGATGTCATAATCCAGCTATGGCCAGCCGAAGCTATGCCAAGCAGCTACTTCAGACTCGTGAGGCGAATGGTGAGCGCATGTCCTCGGCTGGACGTCGTCAAGCGCTCATCCTGCATTGAGCGTGCGTGCATGGCCTTCGCCCATTGCAAGATGTGGTGGGCGAAGATGGACGCCGTCGAGGTGACCAGAGGGCCACCGAAGGGCAACGAACACCGCACACCCAAATGGTATTTTGCGGATGTCTTGGAGGGTTCTCGTCTTGCGGCGGCGCAATGTTCGCAGGATATTGTATTTGAGTAAATGTATGCGTGTTGCCTTTGCCTTGTATTACTGGAACAAAGCCCGTTTTGTAATATAATATTGTTATGCTTTGAATTGTTTCCTCCTGTGCGGCCGTTTAGTATGTAATCTGAGGGTTGGCCAGTCGTCGGCTTTTTCCCTCACGTAAGTAGTACGGAGGTGTTCGGGATGGAATCTAAACAATCTTGATCCAATTGTATGGCCCTTGAAGGAGTTGTTTAGAGCAATGAACAAGGCAATCATACTGTACGGCTTAAACGCCCTCACTTAGTCATAGGAGTTTTATAATAAAGCATAGGTGCAGCCCTTGGTTCGAACCGGGGGCTGTCAGTATCTGATCGGGAAGTGCCGATCTTTCGCATAATGCGGGAAAAAAATCTCCAATGATTTGTGACCCTCGAACAGCTGACCAGCTCTCGCCGTATCATGACAGTCATTTTTCGGCTTTCTCTACTGAGGTGTTCATCTGGTCAAGGCCAAGGCACAATCGCAGTAGTTCTCCCTTTACTACCCTAGCCGATTTAGCGGAACGTAGGGTAGCAAGCACAAGAGCCGGGCAACCCAACTATTGACCAAAGACATGATTCAGAGCCAATGCATATAATGCTAAATTCGGGGTGCCGAACTTATCTGTAGGGATATTTCGGGCTTTTTTGCCGTATCACGGGGCGGCCGGGAGCCCCTGGCAAATATGACACGTACCCGAGTGTACGGCTGCTAGGAAATAAGAAATATAAAGGAAAACGGAGGGAGTACAGAGATAGGGTCCGGAGCCCTTGAACTTGGCTCATGAACTGTTTCCATTATAGTTGGGTTTATGCGTCCAAGCACATTGGTACAACATAATGCAAAAAGCAACCGGCTATTTGACATGCCATACCCGAAGGCGGATTGCGCGTGGGTCCTGAAAACGGTTAGCCTCTAGGGCTTCCCATGTACGCCTGTGCTCTGTGTCAATCTAGTGTGTTTGTCCTTTGACGGAGTCGTTAATCAGGCCGTCGAAGGAGGCCCTCATAGGAGAAGCTTGAAACAAGGAAAAATAGATAGTAAAGTTATATGTGTGTCCGGGATCGGTCTAGCCGAACCATGGATCCAGGATAGCTTGTGCCTCCGTCGATGCCCATGGAATTTTGAGTGCATAGTTATGGATGTGTGTTATGAATGCCACTACCTCATTGGGATTAGGATGGAGGCCGAATTGCTAATCGAGCTCTTGATGAGCCACGCTGTCCTGTTGTAGTGTGGTCCGAACCCTCTTAATGTTGTCCAGGGGCTCGGCAGCCAGGTTATGCTGCCGCTTGAGGAGGCTGCTTTGTACCTCTGCTGCTAGGGCGGCAATGTTCTCCTCTGTCCGGAGGGAGTGTTCTGTGTTTCCGTTGACATTTATGACGCCGCGCGGTCCGGGCATCTTCAGCTTGAGATAGGGATAGTGTGGTACCGCGTTGAATCTAGCAAACACAGTTCGTCCGAGTAATGCGTGGTAGCCACTGCAGAAGGGGACGATATCGAAGATTAACTCCTCGCTTCGGAAGTTGTCCGGGGAACCGAATACCACCTCCAGCGTGATTGAGCCCGTGCAGCGGGCCTCAACACCTGGTATGACTCCTTTAAAGGTAGTCTTTGTGGGTTTGATTCGTGAGGGATTAATGCCCATCTTCCGCACTGTAGCCTGATAGAGCAGGTTGAGGCTACTACCACCATCCATTAGGACTCGTGTTAGGTGAAATTCGTTGATGATTGGGTCGAGGACCAGTGCGGCTGAGCCGCCATGCCGGATACTAGTTGGATGATCTCGACGATCGAAGGTGATCGGGAATGACGACCACAGATTGAATTTTTGGGCGACTGGCTCAGCCGCGTAGACATCCCTAAGTGCTCACTTACGCTCCCTTTTGGGGTTGTGTGTAGCGTATATCATGTTCACCATTTTGACTTGAGGGGGGAATTTCTTTTGCCCTCCGGTGTTCGGCTGCCGGGGCTCTTTGTCCTCGTCCTCATTTTGTGATCCCTTTTCTTTGTTTTCAACATTTAACTTGCCAACCTGTTTGAAAACCCAACAGTCTCTGTTGGTGTGATTGGCTTGTTTGTCTGGGGTACCATGTATTTGGCATGGACGATCGAGTATGCAATCCAGGCTAGATGGACCCTCGCTGTTCTGTTTATAGGGCTTCTTTCGCTGTCCGGACTTGGAGTTGCTGAATCCGGCGTTGATGGTGGTGTCATCAGTGTTGTTGCCATTGCTTCGGCGTTTGTGTCTATTGCGCCGGATCTTTCCGGAGTTGTTCTTGGCCTCAGAGGGGCCTATCTCGTTGGATGTGTTTTTGCTACGAGCCAGCCAGCTGTCCTCTCCCGCGCAAAAGCGGGTCATGAGTGCCGTAAGGGCTGACATGGACTTCAGTTTCTCTTGGCCGAGGTGACGTGCTAGCCATTCGTCACAGATGCTGTGTTTGAAGGCCGCTAGGGCTTCGGCATCCGAACAGTCAACGATTTGGTTCTTTTTGGTTAAAAACCTAGTCCAGAATTTTCTGGCTGATTCTCCAGGTTGTTGAACTATATGGATTAAATCATCGGCATTGGGTGGCCGGACATATGTACCTTGGAAGTTGTCAAGAAAGGCTTCTTCTAGATCCTCCCAGCTGCCGATGGAATTCTCGAGAAGACTATTCAGCCAGTGTCTAGCTGTCCCTTTGAGTTTCAGTGGGAGGTATTTGATGGCGTGGAGGTCGTCTCCCCGGGCCATGTGGATGTGGAGAATAAAGTCCTCAATCCATACTGCGGGGTCGGTTGTTCCGCCATATGATTCAATATTGACGGGCTTGAATCCCTCAGGGAATTCGTGATCCAGCACCTCGTTTGTGAAGCAGAGAGGGTGTGCGGCGCCTCTATATCGGGCCGCATCACGGCACATCTCTGATGGAGTGCGTCTGCGGTTATCGGCCCGGTGTGACTGGGTTTGTCATGCCCGAATAGGTAGCCATCATCCCGCGTTGGGAAGCGTCCTCGCGATCCATTGGTTGATCTGGTGTGTTCTGCTCTGTTGTCCAGCTCCTGCCAAAGGTCGTATGTAAGGTCCCGAGCTGCTTTGTCCCTGTTTTTGCGAAGTGGTGGGGCGGGCTGTTGTTCAGCCTAAATTGCCACTTTATCCCGATCGCGAGGAGGTCGGTCCGCTGCACTATCTCGACCGCGTGGTGGTCGGTCCACATTGTGTGAGGGAGGTATGGGGTTTAGTGCCTCCTCATCGAACTGAGGTAGCAGTCTACGCTTTGGGTAACTCTTGGCTGGGTGCTTGAGGCCAAATTCCTCGGCTGCCAGGACATCAGTACACCTGTCAATGAGCAGGTCTTGATCGGCCTGAAGCTGCTGCTGCTTTTTCTTTAGGCTTCTTGCGGTGGATATTAGTTGACGCTTGAAGCGCTCCTGCTCGAGGGGTGCCTCAGGTACGATGAAATCCTCATTGCCGAGGCTCTCATCATCCTCGAAGGCTGGATGATAACTATCACCATATGGGTCCTTGGGCATGGTCTGGTTATCAGGGTTATTCCTACCCATTGTCCTGTTCCTCCTATTCGGATGTAGCCCCGACAGGGTCTTCATTATTTTCAGCGTCGCCCGGAGTGCTATTCTCTCCGGTGCCAGTATTCCCGTCGTTTAAGCGATGAGGCTTAGAGTGGCGTTTAGGGTGCCGACGCTTGGACTGTGTCTCGGGAGGTTTATTCGCAACTGGATCTCCTTTGCCATCGTCACTAGCTCTTTTAGGTGTGTCGACCATGTACACATCATATGAAGAGGTGGCCGTCCAATGTCCGGTAAATGGCGGGTTTTGGCCTTGCTCCTGGTCGGCATTGTCGTCCATACCGTCGATGTCTTCAGAGCCGTAATTGAGCATGTCGGTTAAATCATCGACAGTGGCTATGAAGTGGGTGGCGGGTGGGAAACAGAATTTCCCATCATCATCCTCTGGCTCGAACCGAACATAGTTCGGCTGTGGGTCCTTCTCTAAGGATAGGTTCTTTAAAGAGTTTAGCACATCACCCAAGGGTGAGTGCTGGAAGATGTCTGTGGTGCTAAATTCGAGAATCGATAACCGGTCCAGCTCGGTGTTCGCGGGCGTACCCGATTTGGAACTCATGGCTGGAGACGAGTCCGGAGTTCCATTAACATAGATATCGCGGGATGCCGAGTCCGTGTGCGGCTCCAACGCCTGAGACTCTGTGGCTTCGGATGGCACGGTTTGCTCCGATTCTAAGGCCGTTGCAGCAGCCGGGGCCATCCGCTGGATGTGATCCGGTGACAGATTTAGGTCATGTTGATCAGAGAAAGGGGGAGCGATCGCTGCGGTCTCAAATCCATTGAACATCAAGTCTCCACGGATATCTGCGACGTAGTTCAGGCTTCCGAACCTGACCTGGTGGCCAGGGGCGTAGCTGTCGATCTGCTCCAGATGGCCAAGCGAGTTGGCCCGTAGTATGAAGCCGCCGAACACGAAAATCTGTCCAGGGAGGAAGGTTTCTCCTTGGGCAGTGTCGCTGTAGATGGTTGAAGGAGCCACCGAACCTTTCGTGGATGACATAATGGAACTCTCAATGAAAGCACCAATGTCGGTGTCAAAACCAGCGGATCTCGGGTAGGGGGTCCCGAACTGTGCGTCTAGGATCGATGGTAACAGGAGACAGGGGACACAATGTTTACCCAGGTTCGGTCCCTCTCTATGGAGGTAGTACCCTACGTCCTGCTTGATTGATAATGATGAATATGGGTGTTACAAGAGTTGATCTACCACGAGACCATGATGGCTAAACCCTAAAAGCCTAGCCTATATGACTATGGTAATGAATGGTGTCCTTTCCGGACTATCCCCCTCCGGTTTATATAGACACCGGGGGGATCTAGGGTTTACATAGAGTCGGTTACATAAGAAGGAATCTTCATAGTCGGTCGCCAAGCTTGCGTTCCACGCCAAGGCGAGTCCAATCCGGACTCAGGTATAGTCTTCAGCCTTCATGTCTTCACAGCCCATCAGTCCAGCCCAACAGGCCGGATGCGCAAGGACCCCTTAGTCCAGGACTCCCTCACCGGTCCTCTCAGCCCTGCTGTCGCTGCCCACGTCGAGCTGAAAGATCCTTTGACAGAAACGGGCATGCCCCATCACCGTGAAGTTGTGCTTCAGGCCAGGGCGGAGCCTCATGACGTCGGTGCATTCCTAAAGTCCCAGGCCGGCCTCCCCTTGTTGTGCAACGGGGCGATTCGGCAATGGATGAAGTCCGCCCCAATCATCTCAAGGGTGAGTCCGGCCGTGGTGAGGCGATGGATCCTGGTGGTGGCGACCAAGAGCTTCTTGTCATTGGCATTGAGGTTGCTCCAGTCCGTGCGGCGGGTCGGCGGGCTCTGACGAACCCAAAAAAACTCCTGTGGGTTCTCCTCCTTGATCCAGCACCACCGGCCCCACCACTCTTCCCACCTCTCCTTCTGGGCACCCTCCGGGTACGTGCCTTTCTCCTGGGTCCTCAGGATTCAGGCGATACTCCCAGAGATGGCGTCCCTTGGTTGGAGGCGAGGAGAGAAGTAGTGGAGGAAGAGCGCCATGCTAGGGAGCACCCCGGTAAATCCCTCCCAAAGGTGGATGAAGAGAGCCATGCACACCACTACGTTCGATGTGAGATCCAAAATATGGAAGCCATAGGTGTGCATGATGTCGTTGAAGAAGTCAGAGAAAGGGGCGTAGAGCCCACAAGAGAAGAAATCGATGTAAAAGGGGTACCGATTTGGGCCCTGCTCGGCAAAATCGGTGGGGACGATGCGCGTGGCAGGGTGCCCCGTCGTCTTCCTCCCCCACATGGGCAAGAAGAAGTTCCTGAGGTGCACCGCATCGACCTTCGACGGGAAGTAGGCGAGCTGCATCCACCGTGCCACCGACTCGCTCTTCGGCGCCTCTTTCTCCCTGGCATCCTTGGCCGCTCCCTTGCCCCTGCTGGTTTTGGGCGCCATGGCAGCTGGGAGGGGGCGAAGGATCAAGAGCAATGGGGGCGCAGCGGCAGCGAGTAGAGGTGAGAACTTTGAATCTTTTGCCTGAGGAAGAAGAGAGGAACGACGGTTCCGAGATTGGAAAAGGCGCAGAGGGTAAATGAGCAGCGCACCTGCGGTTTTTCCCTTTTTTATGGGAAGGCGCGGGCCGCCTCTTTACCATTTACCACGATGTGACGCATGAGGGCAGCAACGGCCACATGCATAACCCCCACGTCACGCACGACTCCCACGTCACGCATTCAACACGGGTCGTGGGGAAGTGCGACGGGCGAGGGAGTTACAATGGTACAACTCGGCCCCGCATGCCCGCGCACCATTTTGGGCCTAGCCCAAAAACGCGTCGCACTTATGTATGGCCCAGGCCCGGGAGCTCCTGTCGGTGCACAAAAGGAGGGGTCCTATTTTGTACCCCTTTACTTGTGCGCGGGCAGTTGGAGCCGCGCATGCGGCCACACCTAGCGGAGCAGAGAAAGGAAACAAAGCCACAAGACAACCAGAACAACACCAAGCCAGAAACACAAAGAGTAGAGGGGCGAGGTGGACTCCACGGGCAAGGCCCTTGCCGGGGCAGCCTCCACAATCCCGGCAAGAACCTTGCCGGGGCAACTTGCCCGACACCAGCAGAGCCGCCCTCCCTTGAGCCCAAGAGTTCCAACACCATCAAACACTTTGGAACCGAGGCTCGGGAGGCACCTCCATGGTGGCATGCAAATATTTGTGGAGACCAGAAGCACATAAGACTGGATGATGATCAGAAGACGACGATCCTCAACAAGATCCTTGCCAAGGATACCCACGAGACCCCTGGCAAGACCCTTGTCGGGGAAGACCACAATGCCACGGCAAGACCCTTGTCGGGGCCCCGGCAAGACTCTTGCCGAAAACATCCGCGGGGCCGCAGGCAGGCCCACATCTGCCAAGACTCCACCGCTGTTCCCATGCAGCTGCTAGCCCACCAGCTAGGCAGGTGCCTGTAACGCCCTCAATGCGGCTATATCTCCCATGTCTCGAAGCACGACTTAGAGGCATAACCGCATTGAAAGAAATGTCTCAAGTGAGGTAATCTTCACACAACACATGTAATACATAAGGGAAAAGGTTACATGGTTGGCTTACAATCACCACTAAACACAATACATGACTAAAGCATTACATCAAACAGATACAATCAAGGTCCGACTACGCAACCCAAAATAAAAGAAGACTACCCCAAATGCTACACAGATCCCCGATCGTCCCAACTTGGCTCCACTACTGATCAACTGGAAACGGAACAACATAACGAACACGATCTTCATCGAGCTCCTCCTTGAGCTCGGTTGCGTCATCTGCACGGTATCATCGGCACCTGCAAACTGGTTGTGGAAGTATCTGTGAGTCACGGGGACTCAGCAATCTCACACCCTCGCGATCAAGACTATTTAAGCTTATAGGTAAGGTAAAGGTATGATGTGGAGCTGCAGCAAGCGACTAGCTTATATGGTGGCTAACATACGCAAATGAGGGTGAGAAGAGAAGGCAAAAGCACGGTCGATGAACTATGATCAAGAAGTGATCGTAGAACAACCTACGTCAAGCATAACTCCAACACCGTGTTCACTTCCCGGACTCCGCCGAGAAGAGACCATCACGGTTACACACGCGGTTGATGTATTTTAATTAAGATCAACTTTAGGTTTTCTACAATCGGACATTAACAAATTCCGATCTGCCCATAACCGTGGGCACGACTTTCGAAAGTTCAATCCCTGCAGGGGTGTCCCAACTTAGCCCATCACAAGCTCTCACGGTCAACGAAGGATATTCCTTCTAGCGGGAAGACCCGATCAGACTCGGAATCCCGGTTACAAGACATTTCGACAATGGTAAAACAAGACCAGCAACACCGCCCGAATGTGCCGAAAAATCTCGATAGGAGCTGCACATATCTCGTTCTCAGGGCACACTCAGATGAGCTCTCCATACAACTAAAACCAAACCTCGAGTTTCCCCGAGGGGGCGCTGCACAGGGCTCTAGTTTGGACCAACACTCAGAGGAGCACTAGCCCGGGGGGGGGTAAAATAATGATGACCCTCAGGAGCGCGACTCCCAAGGGAAAAGAAAAGGCTAGGTGGCGAATGGTAAAACCAATGTTGGGCATTGCTGGAGGAGTTTTATTCAAGGCGGACTGTCAAGGGGTTCCCATTATAACCCAACCGCGTAAGGAACGCAAAATCCGGGAACATAACACCGATATGACGGAAACTAGGGCGACAAGAGTGGAACAAAACACCAGGCATAAGGCCGAGCCTTCCACCCTTTACCAAGTATATAGATGCATTAATTAAATAAGAGATATTGTGATATCCCAACAAGTATCCATGTTCAAACAAGGAAAAAACATCTCCATGTTCCAACAAGGAACAAACTTCAATCTTCACCTGCAACTAACAACGCTATAAGAGGGGCTGAGCAAAGCGGTAACATAGCCAGACAACGGTTTGCTAGGACAAGGTGGGTTAGAGGCTTGGATTAAACAATATGGGAGGCATGATAAGCAAGTGGTAGGTTTCGCAGCATAGGCATAGCAAAAGAGCGAGCAACTAGCAAGCAAAGATAGAAGTGATTTCGAGGGTATGGTCATCTTGCCTGAAATCCCGCAAGGAAGAAGAACGAGTCCATGAAGAAGACAAACGGACGTAGTCGAATGGATCCTCACAAACGCGACGTTATCGGAACCAACCCGAAGAATTAAACACCGGAAAGAAACACACAACATAGTAAACAACCAACACATGAACATGGTATGATATGGGAGATGCGGTATGTGATGCATATGCATGATTTGACAAGGAATGATGGAACCTGGCCTCAACTTGGAAATCCAAGAGTGCCACTGGAAAGGTGAGGTGATTTCGGTTGAAACCGATATAAAGATCACCGGAATCGGATGCACGGTTTGGAAATGGCAAGCAAAACAAATATGGCACCGGTCTGCAATAATCAGCAAGTGACCAACTAAATGCATCAAGATAAATATGCTACAGCACTCAAACATGACAACAAAATACATGGCAGGGATCCACTCATGAAGCTTGACAAAAGATGAACACTGAGCTACGGCTAGTTCATCCATTAACAGGTTCAAACAAGCATGGCAAAAGTGCAAATGATAACAGGTTTCAGACTTAGTGAAATTAACACAAGTCTGGAATTTATCATCAGTCAGCACACTTTAGAGCATGAAAATTACATGCTACAGGAACTTAACATGGAAAATCAAGGCATGGCATGAAGCTACTCAAAGCACTTAACAAAAGTCCCTTAGTGACCATAAGCCAAAAGGGCTTAGAAAATACAATTGCAAGCATGTGAACATGGCAAAAACATAAACAGATTCAGACTGGAACATGGCAAAACAGTTAACGAGTAGGCATGTTTACGAGCTCGATGCACTCACTACAGAGCATGACATGACAAGTTAAGCATACACCCATCACGAAGACATGGCATAGAAGCTATAAATGGAAAGAACAACAACATAGCATGCACGGATCAATAGCAACAACCTCGGCAAAATCGCTAAATAAGTTAATAATCTGCCAGGAACATTTTATAGCAAAAATAGAGCTCGATTGACTCAATCTAGGGTGATCCATAAATCCAAACAAAGACTTGGATGGATAGAGAACCACAATGTTAACAAAACACCCTTACTGATCATCCTCAAAAGAGGCACAGATCACTAGGAAACAACATGAATATATGGCATAACAACAAAAATAGAACAAGGACTTAGTGAAATTCTAAGTCCATGAAATCAGCATTACCGATTACGCTACTTTGCAAGCTTGTGGTAGTCACCACAAATATGACAAAAATACATGGCAAGCACCTCTATAAAGATGGCATGGCATATAACAAAACACATGTAGAGCTCAGGAGCATAGCATGCACACATTAATCATGGCAAAAATGACAAAATGCCATTTGCTGAAACAGATCTGCCAAATTCATCACATAGCCCTCTTCCAACGACAATTCAGGCATCAAGATGAGCTCAAATGAAAATGATGCAATGAGATGAAATGATGTACTCGTCGAGGCAAAAATTTTGATATGCTACACGCACAAATCGGAACTACGGATGCAGAGTTACGACATGACAAATTTGCAAAATAATTAGGGTTAGAGGGGAAGAAGTCAACCGGATTTCTCAGATCCAGATCCAGATCCGGGGTACTGTTCATGCACTGTAGCCACAGGAGCTGCTCGAGTCCGCCGGAGTTCGACGTGCACGTGGTGGCCGGAGCTGACTCGAGGAGAGGAAGGAGAGGCCCGCCGGAGTAGGACGGCGCGGGCGTTGGGCGTTGCGCGCGGCGGCGGCCGGAGTCGAGGCGCGGTCCGGCGGGGCGGCAAAGGCAAGGTCGACGAGGCGGCGGGGCCAGCGACCGGCGAGGCGGCGGGGAGAGCGGGGCGGCACGGGGCGTTGACTCGCCGGAGCGCGAGGAAGGGGATGACGGTGGCGCGGGCGGACTCCTCTGGCCTGTGCGCGGGCGCGGGCGGGCCGGCCACGGGCCGCGGCGGGCTTCGGCGAGCGCGGCGATGTGGGCGCCGAGCGGGACGAACCAGGTGGCGCCACGTGGCGGCGGCGGGGCAGAGTGGACGTGTTCGGCGCGGCGAGAGGGAGAGGATCTAGGTTTAGGGTAGGGGAGACCCGAAAATTCGGAAGGGGGTCTATTTATAGGCATAGAGGGAGCTAGGAAGCTCCAAAAGAGGTGCGGTTTTCGGCCACGCGATCGTGATCGAACGCTCTAGATGATGGAGAGGGTTTAGGTGGGTTTTGGACCAAATTGGAGGGGTGTTGGGCTGCAACACAAACGAGGCCTTGTCGGTCCCTCGGTTAACCGTTGGAGTATCAAACGAAGTGCAAATGGTACGAAACTTGACAGGCGGTCTACCGGTAGTAAACCAAGGCCGCATGGCAAGTCTCAGTCCAATCCGGAAATGTTTAACTCCCACACACGAAAAGAGGTAGAAAGGGACACCGGGTGACATAGGAGCGAGGGATTGCAAAACGGACAACGGGGAAAATGCTCGGATGCATGAGACGAACACGTATGCAAATGAAATGCACATGATGACATGATATGGAATGCATGACACGCAAGCAATGACAAGGCAACAACAGCGAATAACAGGAGGACACCTGGCACATCGGTCTCGGGGTGTTACAACACTCCACCACTACGAGAGGATCTTGTCCCGAGATCTAGAATGGACCTGGAGGGAAAAATGGAAGAGAAGAGAAGGGGTAAAACTAAGTTGCTTATTGACAAACGAGTGAAACCAAAGAACCCTGCAAAGGTTAAGCCATTTCGAGAAAAGAATACAACGAAGATGAACAAAGTTGAAAGCACTCCGTTAGGAAAGAGGAACAAGGAAGAACAAATTCGGATAGCACTCCGGTTGAAAAGAGATGAAAGACTTGATAAAATGAAAGAGCTTGAGCCAAGGGACACAACACTCCGCTTAAATGGATAAGCATGATAATAATAAGATCCTGACAATAACAAGAAGAAGGGTTGAATAGAGCAGCAACACAGTGCCTCCGAAACAAAAGTAAGAATGGAATGGAATGAACGAAGGGAAACACGATCTTGAGAGAGCACGCTTACAACAAATGCTAGAATGGAGTTGTTGGAAAACCAACAACGAAAAGAATAATCTTGATATGGTCTTATGGAATACATCTCAAATTATGAGGTGACAACCTGCCACTCACGGGAAAAAAATTGGATTGATAAGAACAAGGAGACGAGAAACTATATCACCGGGAGGATAAAAGAACTTGGGTCATTTATGAGCACCATAGATAGCAACAATCCTTCAGGAAGGCTTTAGGTCAAATATAACCCAAGATAATTCCGATGAAGAGATTGATGAATTTAAGATACCTCATTCTTAACAACATGTGAATCATGAGACATGAACTCAAATTATCAAGAATGACATAATACCACCTCGAATGATATGGTCGAAAGAATTGCACTTTAAAATGCAAGATAAAGAATACTTGAGCTCCTCTGAAAAGAATCTCGATGAACACTTCGAGAAGGAATTAAATCCTTGGTGAATCATCATGTAGAGCCTCCATGAAGAACTCCGGTAACAAAAGAATGATCAAACGAAAGGAAAGATAAGTAGAGAACACAAGGTGAAGCCTTGCAATGCTTAGATGGATCTTCGCAATGAAATAATTGAGAAAACTTGGAACTCCGGGAAAAGAATAGATAAAACATCTCGAACCGAGAATTTGATGAGCCTCCGGAATAAAGAATTAATCATTTGGGTGAATCAAGAATAAGAATTATGTCATGCTCCTCCTTCACCAATTAAATTGATGACGAGCAAACGGATTGCATACAACTTATTCTCAAAGAAAGGATTAGGAGAGGTACAGCAAAAACTTGAGAAGGTCTTCAATGAACCACCGGAAGGATTGAAACAACGAATAAATCTGTATGATAACGAAGGAAGAGAACTCTTGGATGAACCACCGTAAGAATTAAAATGGCCGAAGAAAAGATAAAGGAATACCGGTAAGAATTATGAAATGAACGAAGATACTTGAGAGAATTTAGATACAATAGGACGAATAGTTCACGAACTGATTAGAGAATACTTGACTGATGCACCGGTAAGATTTGGAGAACAATAGCTGAAATCTAAAAATGAATAATTCTGTGATGATGGCTTTCAGAGAATCAAACTGGCAAAGGTTCCTGAAATGATTCGGATGGGTGAAAAGAATATCTCCCAATCGAAAACAATAGTGAGAGGATGACACGAAGCTAGAGCCATGGATCCTTGAGAGCACGGATGAGATATGGAGGAAAACTCTTCTTTGGTCTTCAAGATCTGAGAATGATGATGAGAAACACCACCATGAATTATTTAGACACTCTGGAAGAATCAAAAACGAAGAAGTTGATCCAACGATGAAAAGAATTTGAAAGATCTTGGAGAAATAAATATGGCTAATGATGAATCATTCTTACGTCAAACTTTGAAAAGAATTTGAGAAGCTCCGGGAAAATAAGAAGAGTCAGGTAAGATCCTGGGAAAAGACCTGTGGGTTAGGACCCACTCAAAAGATACACCGTGGAAACGATTGCTTGAAAAGAAAGATTGCACCGGTTAAATAAAATGGCTTGAATGAGATAACAACCTCGAAAGAACTTGAGCGAAATAGAGAATGGAAACTTGAATCTTCTGAGACATCTTCAGCACTTCGGAACAAAAGAATAGCGAGAGGTGAATGATTAAGAGGTGCACCGGCATGGAAAAGGCATTTGAAACGAGGAAAAGGATACGATCAACCCTGAAAGGCTTGAGTTGGAACCACCGGAGAAGGAAAAGAACGAATAATGATGAACTTGAGGCTCCGTTAGAGTCTTCATGAGAAACACCGGATAAGAACATTGATTGAAACGAAAGAAGAGACTTCATAACCATAAGATAGATACTTGATAAAGAAATCTTAGTCCTTGAAGAAAAAGGGGGGGGGGGGGGGGAAAAACAAAGGCAACTTGGAGACGGATGAAACAAACACCGTTGAGAAGAACTGATAATTGATCTTGCGAATGTTGACAAGATTGGATCCATTTGAAGAGGAGCACACCGGTTGAAAAGGATTGAGATGACAATCTCGATTATCATGATGGATTAGTAATCACATAGAGATGTGAGAACACCGCTTAGAAAAAAGGTATGGAATCAACATTTGACTACGAAGCAACTCGAATATCACAACTGAAAACAAAACAAATTATTGACTTGCAGAATAAGCCGGAACAAACATATGATACAAATTTCGTTTGAAGTTTTCGTGGTGGGTCCTACACGGGCTCGATTGTACAGCACCATCATGTACAAGGCAGTGCACATGACATACGAAGCGTCCCCGAGTCGGCATAGCCAAGGACTCTTTAAGACACAACGAGACCACTGTAAAACCAACCGTGGATAGGCGGACCACTAGACGTCGAACCCCAATTTCATATCATACATTTGTCGGAAGGATATCCTAAGAGCTACTTGAATTCCCACTTATAAACTCCTGAAATTTTCCGGCTATGCAATCAGGTGCTGGGGATACAGGGGAAGCATAATATCTCGGAGTGGCAAAATGCGGCCTCTAGGCCGACTCGGCAAGCACCTGCGTGGTGGCATGCGGATCTTCGTGAAGATTCAGTCACCGCACCAACCCAGCAGCCAGCCAACGTGGCACTACATGCCTCGTCAGTTCGGACGTGCGTCAAAGCCAGGCAAGGCGGCGACAGCTGGGACGAGCTTCCTTGCCGTCCCCGATAAAGCAAGAAGGGCACGTCGGCAACACATTAAATGTGTTTGTCCTACGGTGTTGTCGGTGTTCTAGGAACAGGGGTCCCCAGACTTGCCTGCCTGCGGCCCACGGCGTGGCTTTGCTGGCAGGCCTGTACGACCCATCTTCATCAACAAGGAATCAAGACCCTCGCGAGGGGCCAGGCTCCGCGAGGCGGACGACACAAGACCTCCTCAGGAGTGGCCTCACCAGGCTGGCTCGTGAGGGGCGGAGAGTTCATGGCCAGGCAAACCTCGTGAGGTTCGCGTGACATAAGCCATGACAATCGAGACTAGGCAGGCGCCAGCGCGCGCAGCGTCCTTGTTTCCTCTTTGGTGCTAAGGGGACAATGATACGTCTCCAATGTATCTATAATTTTTTTATTGCTCCATGCCATATTATCTACTGTTTTGGACATTATTGGGCTTTATTATCCACTTTTATATTATTTTTGGGACTAACCTATTAACCGGAGGCCCAGCCCAGAATTGCTGTTTTTTTTTCCTGTTTTAGGGTTTCAAAGAAAAGAAATATGAAACGGAGTCCAAACGGAATGAAACCTGCGGGAACGTGATTTTTTCAATGAACAAGACCCAGGAGACTTGGACCCTACATCAAGACACAAAAGAGGACGCCACGAGGTAGGGGGCGCGCCTACCCCCCCCCCCCCCCCCCCCCCCCCCAAGTGCGCCCTCCACCCTCGTGGGCCCCCTGTTCCTCCACCGACATACTCCTTCCTCCTATATATACCTACGTACCCCCAAACGATCACATACGGAGCCAAAACCCTAATTCCACCGCCGCAACTTTCTGTATCCACGAGATCCCATCTTGGGGCCTGTTCCGGAGCTCCACCGGAGGGGGCATCGATCACGGAGGGCTTCTACATCAACACCATAGCCCCTCCGATGAAGTGTGAGTAGTTCACCTCAGACCTACGGGTCCATAGTTATTAGCTAGATGGCTTCTTCTCTCCTTTTGGATCTCAATACAATGTTCTCCCCCTCTCTTGTGGAGAACTATTCGATGCAATCTTCTTTTTGCGGTGTGTTTGTTGAGATCGATGAATTGTGGGTTTATGATCAAGTCTATCTATGAACCATATTTGAATCTCCTCTGAATTCTTTTATGTATGATTGGTTATCTTTGCAAGTCTCTTCGAATTATTAGTTTGGTTTGGCCTACTAGATTGATCTTTCTTGCAATGGGAGAAGTGCTTAGCTTTGGGTTCAATCTTGTGGTGTCCTTTCCCAGTGACAGTAGGGGCAGCAAGGCATGTATTGTACTGTTGCCATCGAGGATAACAAGATGGGGTTTTCATCATATTGCATGAGTTTATCCCTCTACATCATGTCATCTTGCTTAAGGCGTTACTCTGTTTTCGTTAAGTTAATACTCTAGATGCATGCTGGATAGCGATCGATGAGTGGAGTAATAGTAGTAGATGCAGGCAGGAGTCGGTCTACTTGTCTCGGACGTGATGCCTATATACATCATCATGCCTAGATATTCTCATAACTATGCTCAATTCTGTCAATTGCTCAATAGTAATTTGTTCACCCACCGTAGAATACTTATGCTCTCGAGAGAAGCCACTAGTGAAACATATGGCCCCCGGGTCTATCTTCATCATATTAATCTCCTACTACATAGTTATTTCCTTTGCTTTTTTACTTTGCTTTTACTTTACTTTGCATCTTTATCACAAAAATACCAAAAATATTATCTTATCATATCTATTAGATCTCACTCTCATAAGTGGATGTGTAGGGATTGACAACCCCTTATCGCGTTGATTGAGAGGATTTATTTGTTTTGTGCAGGTGCGAGGGACTCACGCGTAGCCTCCTACTGGATTGATATCTTGGTTCTCAAAAACTAAGGGAAATACTTACGCTACTTTGGGGAAAACCAACGCAGTACTCAAGAGGTAGCAAGAAGGATTTCTGGCGCCGTTGCCAGGGAGGTCTACACAAAAGTCAATATACCAAGTACCCATCACATACCCTTATCTCCCGCATTACATTATTTGCCATTTGCCTCTTGTTTTCTCTCCCCCACTTCACCCTTGCTGTTTGATTCGCCCTCTCTCTCTATCCTCCCACTCTTTCTCTATTTTCCTCTTTTTGCCCGCTTGCTTTTTGTTTGCTTGTGTGTTAGTTTGCTTGTTTGTCACGATGGCTCAACATAACACTAAATTGTGTGACTTCACCAATACCAACAACAATGCTTTTATTAGCACTCCGATTGCTCCTCTTACCGATGCTAAATCTTGTGAAATTAATACTACTTTGCTGAATCTTGTCATGAAAGATCTGTTTTCCGGCCTTCCTAGTGAAGATGCCGCTACCCATCTAAATAGCTTCATTGATTTGTGTGATATGCAAAAGAAGAAAGATGTGGATAATGATATTGTTAAATTGAAGCTATTTCCTTTTTCTCTTAGAGATCGTGCTAAAGCTTGGTTTTTGTCTTTGCCTAAAAATAGTATTGATTCATGGAACAAGTGCAAAGATAGTTTTATCTCTAAGTATTTTCCTCCCGCTAAGATCATCTCTCTTAGAAACGATATTATGAATTTTAAGCAACTTGATCATGAACATGTTGCACAAGCTTGGGAGAGAATGAAACTAATGATACATAATTGCCCTACTAATGGTTTAAATTTGTGGATGATTATACAAAAAAATTATGCCGGATTGAATTTTGCTTCTAGAAATCTTATAGATTCGGCCGCGGGAGGCACTTTTATGGAAATCACTTTAGGAGAAGCTACTAAGCTCCTAGATAATATTATGGTTAATTATTCTCAATGGCATATTGAAAGATCTACTAATAAAAAGGTGCATGCGATAGAAGAAATTAATGTTTTGAGTGGAAAGATGGATGAACTTATGAAATTATTTTCTAGTAAGAGTGTTTCTTCTGATCCTAATGATATGCCCTTGTCTACTTTGATTGAGAATAATAATGAATCTATGGATGTGAATTTTGTTGGTAGGAACAATTTTGATAACAACGCATATAGAGGAAATTTCAATCCTAGGCCTTATCCTAGTAATCCCTCTAATAATTATGGTAATTCCTACAACAATTCTTATGGAAATTATAATAAGATGCCCTCTGATTTTGAATCTAGTATTAAAGAATTTATTACTTTGTAAAAGAATTTTAATGCTTTGATTGAAGGAAAATTTCTTAAGATTGATGAGTTGGCTAGGAACGTTGATAGAATTTCTCTTGATGTTGATTCTTTGAAACTTAGATCTATTCCACCTAAGCATGATATCAATGAGTCTCTCAAAGCCATGACAATTTCCATTGATGAGTGCAAATAAAGAACCGCTAAGATGCATGCTAAGAAAGATGCCTTTATGAGAGCGCGTTCTTCTAGTCCCTATGAAAATAAAGATGAAGATCTGAAAGTGCTAGTGATCGACTAGAGGGGGGGGGGTTGAATAGGCGATTTTTAGAAAGTCTTCAAAACATGGGAGTTTTGAAGAGAAACGATAGAAATAAACCTATTACCATGCAGCGGAAGGTAGACTACACTAAGAAAACCATAGTCAAGTATTCAATGAAGTGAAAGCACAACAACTAATGGCAGCTAGGCAGTATGGATCAGGTAGGAATATAGTATGAAGCCAATCAGAACAAGTAGTCACTCAGTGAAGACAAAAGATAATGCAAACTAACAATGACTTCACAAGGACCAACTGTAAATAAAGAGATGGGAAGGATAGAACCAGTGACTCGTTGAAGACAATGATTTGTTGGACCAGTTCCAGTTGTTGTGACAACTGTATGTCTGGTTAGGGAGGCTGAGATTCAACTCAAAAGACCGTGTCTTCACCTTATTACCCTTGACCTAAGGACACTCAGTCCTCGCCCAATCACTCTGGTAAGTCTTCGAAGCAGACTTCCAAACCTTCACAGACTTCGTCCATCGGCGATCCACAATGACTCTTGGATGCTCAGAACGCGACGCCTAACCTGCTGGAGGATTCACAGTCCTCAAGTGTAATAAGTCTTCAGATCACATAGACAGGAAGACTTAAGTGATGCCTAACACTCTTTGGCTCTGGGTGTTTAGGGCTTTATCCTCGCAAGGAATTTTCTCTCAAAGGCTTCGAGGTGGGTTTCTCTCAAATGACAAAAGCCGCACACTAACTCTGAGCAGCCAACCTTTTATGGTTGTAGGGGGTGGGCTATTTATAGCCACTAGGCAACCCGACCTGAATTGTTCGAAATGACCCTAGGTCACTAAGGAACTGACACGTGTTCCAATAGTCAGATTTCTAACACACACGACAACTTTACTTGGGCTACAAGCAAAGCTGACTTATCTAGCTCTGGATAAGATTTGCTCTCATTGTCTTCGCTCAAAGACATAGGATTTTGGTTAATCATCACTTCAGTCATTCTGACTGGTTCACTTGGACCCCACTTAACAGTACGGTGGTTCCTATGACTCAACAAAGAAGAAAAAGAACAACGAAACAACTAAGTCTTCGCGCTCCATAGTCTTCATGTAATGTCTTCTCTTGTCATAGTCTTCAATGTGAATGTCTTCACATACCACCTTTGACTTCAATGTCTTCATACATTTTTAGGGGTCATCTCTGGTAGGAAAACCGAACCAATGAGGGACTTCTACCTGTGTTATCCTGCAATTCTCACACACACATTAGTGCCTCAACCAGGTTTGTTGTCAATACTCCAAAACCAACTAGGGGTGGCACTAGATGCACTTACAATCTCCCCCTTTTTGGTGATTGATGACAAACTAGTTGAAGTTTTCAACGGGGAATAAAATATGTGAAATTGTAAAGGATAGGGTATTGTCTTCATAAGTTGCAAAGGCTCCCCCTGAAGATGTGCATATAAGTACTTTGCTCTTGGAATGCAAATGCACATGGCAGGTTGTACTTGTGGAGATCCTCTTCAACCTATGATGACAATTCATCATGCATGATATGATGTAACGAAGATAATGACATGCATAATGAAAAATGGACGTTTGAAAAATGACCTAAGTGCGGAATTTATCATCGCACATGCGAAATTTATCATCGCATCACAGAATAGCAAATAAGTAGCAGACGACCATCGAGTTTAAGTGTTACAACTCAAAGAACCAAATGTATCGAAAAGCAAGAGTTGTAAGCACTTGGAAAAAGTAGCAAAAGGTGAAGCAACCACCCATATGGACCCGCTTGAAGACTATCAACTCATATGCTTCTCCCCCTTTTGTCAGTAAGGACCAAAAAGGTTTGAAGACATAGAGCGCCTACTCGTTCCCATGAGGTGCAGGCGAGGCAGCAGGGTCGTCGTTGAGGTCCGGTGGTGCAGAAGAACTTGGTGCAGTGTCGAAATGCGCTGAACTTAGAGGAGGTGAAGTTGCATCATCTTGGTCATCAATGACTCTGGCATTCACTGTCGCAGCTGAGGATGAATAGTCAGAGTCTTCAAGTGAGGGAGTCCGAAGCAAGTGAGCATTCCTGGGAGGAGTTGAGTCAAATTTGAATCGTTCGGTGAAGCCATCGTCTTGCAGATCAGCTTCAACACTAAGCAATGTCAAACTCTTCCACGACCTTCGACAGGTTTCATGAGTGACAAAGGCATTATTGGTGGCAAGATTGCGAATGCGGTTGACATCCACCAAGAGGCTTTGCATCTGACGCTTAAGCCAGTCGTGATGTTTGTCCTATTTCTGGTGTAGCGCGACGAGAAGCTCTTGGTCATTGAGAAAACGAGCATGCCTTCGAGGCCTTTGCGCAATGGTGCTACCAGTGGCGTCAGTTTGAGCGCGAGGGGCACGTGTGTTGCCAGCAAGGGGATAAACGCGCGAGACTGCTTGAACTCCTTCAATAGGCTGGGTGAAGCTTTGGTGATCAACATTGTGAAGATAAATGGGATCCTTAGCAGACTCTGGGTAAATGGCTTCAACAGACAGATCAACCTCTGGCAAGAAGACAAGATGATTGTGCGCAGACGGCTGATAGTTGATTGCAGGGTGAAGCTTGATAAGACGCATTACCCATGGAGCATAAAACTTCAGACCAAAAATGTCAGAGCCAGATGCAGCCAACTGTCCGATGAAGAAGTCTTGAGCATTGAAGTTGATGCCATTGAAGATATAGAAAACCAAAGTCTTCATTGCTCCTTCAAGCTTTGCTGTAGATGAATGTCCTTTGACAGGCCATAGAGTCTTTCTGATGATATGGTAAATGGTGCGAGGCAGATACTCTAGGTCTTCAACAAAGAATTCAGACGGGTATTCAGCGTCGTGAGGCAAAGGCTTCATCATGCTCAGCATTTGACTCATGTTGGGTTCTGGCTTCTGAAAAATGCTTTCCAAGGCATTCTGGTGTTGTTGACAACCTGGTTCATAGTATTCACCAGGAGTGGGCAGGCCTGTGAGCTCAATGATATCAAGAGCTTTGGCTTCATGATGGATATTGCCTGTCATCCACTCAAGGACCCAAGTCTTTGGATCCCTGTTGTAGCCTCGAATGTGAAGAGTTGCATAGAACTGTAGTAGAAGCTCTTCATTCTAGTGTTCCTTATCTGTGACAAACTGCAGCAGTCCAGCATCTCTGAAGCAATCCAATGCTTCTTCTAGGCAGGGCAGGCCAGCTATAGGTTCAGTGTCGAGGCGCATATGTGGAAATTTGCGCCTTTGATTGTATAAGACGCAGGAATAGTAGTTGCGCTGCTGATAGCTCCAGAACCGATCTGATGAAATGCGAGGTTTGGTATAAGGGTTCTTGGCGCTGTTGAAGAAGGTGTTATGTGCCACGAAGCCATTCACATTGAAGACCCCAGGAGAAGTTGCATTGCCTGGGAATCGTGGAAGTCTTGGCTTGGGCTTCTGGACAAAAGGTCTGTGCTGGACATGATAGTCAAATTGGGGACCCGCAGCAGGTGGAGGAACTAGAATGGGCCATCGAACCATAACAGGCTGACCACGATCAAATGCCAGCTCAATGGTGTGAGGTCTTGGAGGTGGAACAGGAGCATTGGCATTGTCGTTGACATGGGCTTCAGGGGCCACATTGGCTTCAGGTGCTTCAGCAGTTGCTTCAGGCGCTTGTACTTCTGGCACCGCAGTAGCTTCAGGCGCCACATTAGCTTCAGCCACGACAACGTCATTGGCTTCAGTGGTGATGTTGGTGGCCGCCTCAGGATTGTTAACCTCCACTTCAGAAGCTGGAGGGTCGGACACGTTCTCCTCGAGAACAACATCTTGGTGGGACGAGGGTGTAGCAACTCTTTCTGCTTCAACTCTTGGTTCTTCTTCTTCATCGGCTGATGCAGTCGGAATATCTTCAGCCATTTTGGCTTCAGACTCAAACACGTGCATAGTGGGAGTGACTTGGGGCCTTGGTCCTTTGCGAAGCCTGCGTAATGCTGGCGACGCTTGTGGAGATGGAGTGTGCTGAGTCTCAAAGTCATCGTCATCTTGCACTGGTGAGGTGGCTTGTGGTTGGGGAGAAATTGGGGTGTCTTGTCGTTGTGGGTGATCATCCCACGATGCATCCTGAGCAGTTGGCGTCAGAGGACGACCAACGCTGATGAGTTCGCTATGCGTGAGCACAGGCGATGATACCAATTGGTGCTTGATCTGAGGAAGGACTTCATCATCTTCAACATTGTCGTGAGGACCAATGTCTTCAGCTGCGATGGGGTCAAGAGCTGGATTGTCTTCAGCTTCAGGAGCCTCTGGGGAAGCAGGCTCATGAACTATTACTTGGCGGTCTTGATTTTCAGACGCAGGACGAGCCACTGAGATTGGCTCGACCTCAAGGGGCTCTTGGGAGCAGCCCGGTCTCTCTTCTTGGTTTTGCGTTTCTTAGTTGGAGGAGCATCATCAGTGTTGGCCTTGGTTTTGCGCTTTCTGGCTTCAGCTTCAGCTGCCCTTGTTTTCTTCAGTTCTGAAGCCACTGTGGGGACCTTAGGCTTCGAGCCTGTCATACTAGCTGGGAAGACAAGTGGATGTACTTCCTGCCTTGGTGCTTTGGGTTCTGCCACAGCTGGCTTCTTCTTCTTCTTGGCCGCCATTCTGGGGTCGATGTCTGGTCGCCCCAAGGCTTTGCGCTTTTCAGCGTCATTGTATCCCTGAACACATTTAGCAGCAAGATCCTTCATGCGCTCACGAGAACCTTTGGCTTCTTCGCGTTTGGTTGGTAATGCTTCCTTAAGCTCATGCATCATGGTCTGGAAGTTCTGAATGTCTTCAACATTGAGATTGGCCATATGCTTCTTGAACTGAGCCTTCTCATAATCTATCTTATGCTTCAGCTCAACAATCTTCTGAGCTAGAGCCAGCTCAGCAGCAATGGCTCCGTGGAAGGCGACGCTGAGGCCAATGGGAAGCTGAAGATCATCAAAGCTAACATCTGGGCTGTCAAACCACTCATCAATGAATATGTTGATGATTTCAACATCAAAGAGAGGAAGGTCATTGAAGATTTCTGCCTCTTGCTTTCTCTTGATCAACTGCTCAAGAGTGTCATCACCAAGATCGTCGTCGCTGGATAGATCAATGGCATCATTGTCATTTCGCAGAACAGCAGCAGGGGTCAGTGCTTGGCTGGTGGGTTGCATGGGCATCTTCACTTTGGAGGGCTTGGAGATGCGTGACAGATCTTCAGACTACACACTGTGTTCAGGAGGTGCAGTGGCCAGAGGCTTCACCCGTGAAACCTTGGGTGCAGGGGCAGGCTTCAAAGCTTTAGGCTTCTTCAGCTTCTCTGGCTTCGGTGGTGCAGGCGCTTCATCAAATTCAGCGTCGTCTGTAGGTTGATCCAAGACTGCCCCTTGAACCATAATATGAGTGATGAGACCTTCCAGGTTGTAGAAGGGCCCAACAAGATTGGGTTCAGCTTCGCATGAGCCATCGGCACGAGGAGCAGAGGGAGCTGGATTGAAGTCTAATCCCCGCGACTTCTTATTTTCTTTGGCCGAGTTCCTGGCAAACTGAAGGTTGTGCTTGAACAGATTGTCGTCACGACACCATAGCAATGACGATGGTTTTGCATCTGCAGGCTGTGGTCCACGGACCATGCAGGGATAGAAGCCTTGTTCAATGGCTTCAGCTCTGGACCTGGATTGAAGATTTTTGTATATGATGTCTCCCCACGGTCGCTTGATGGCATTCTTCTCAGCATACTCATGGGTCACGAACCTGTACTTGAACCATTGTTCTGCCCAATATCTTCGAATCCATTGGATTCGAGTTTTCCGCTGATTGTAGTCCTCCTCTGGATCTGTCTTGTACAGCTCATAGAGGTCAGGAGGCAGACCTCTTCAGGTGTTACCACGACGCTGTCTGCCATTCTTCCTTGCAGATTTTTCTGGTGCCATGAAGTTTAGACTGAAAGGCTTCAAAACTGTCAAAGTCTTCTGTCTACTGGTCAGACAAGAACTGGCTTCAGGAGAATTTATATGATGCTGTAAGAATTCTGCAAATGAATGGAGACTATGAGAACCAAGGGATTCTCCCACGGACATGTACCTGTGACAGCATTAAGGTGCGAGGGAAGGGGAAGAGGTCATATGCATTCTCAGAAGATTTTGAAGATAAATCAGTTTAGAAGACATTGACCTCATAGTGCGAAGACATTCACTCATAGATAGAGAGTTGGTTCCAGATTTGTACGAATCCACGAATAAGTACAAGTGAGGAATATAACTACTTTGTGAAGCATAAGTGAACATACTAGGCATATTATGAGATGCAGTATGAAATAGATCTAACTTGTGTGAACAGAAACTGCTTGTGGTAGAAAAGGATGAATCTATCGGATCAAAGAGACTGTAAAAAGGAGGTTTTATTTACCACACGAGGAACTGCTAGACGGAGTGGGAGAGGAGGCCGAGCAGTTTGATCTTCCGTGCCCTAACTTGGCGACGGAGGACACCTATGGCGACGGCGGAGAAGACGATGTCCGCGGTCGGCGTGAGGACGGCGTCGGTGAGGTCGCGGCAGCTAAGCGCTTCGTCACCGGCGTCGTCGAGGGCTAGCGGTGGTGCTAGGGTTTGTGCGAGAGTGGAATAAAGGATAATGACTGGGTGAGGCGTGTATTTATAGGGACATGGACGACACATCGTTACACAGGTGCCCCTGGTGGTTCACATCTGAAGGACACGTGGCTATCATGCAACACATCGGAGGTTGTTCCATGTTCCCACGCATGCCTGGATTGTCGGGTGGTCGTTCCCACTGCTCTGGGTTTCAGGTGGAAGGATTTTGCATTGAAAATGGATTAATGTTTGTCTCTGTTCTTCTGCTGACAAGGATGCAGATAAGACATTTTGACAGTGTTAATAGAATGCATATGATTTGGATAGACAGACTTAGGAAAGAAACATAGAGGGGTTAGGGTCCGATCACATTCACTTAGTTCAAAAGATTCAGCAAGAAGCCATAGCTATAAGTGAATGCTGTAGAGGACAGAAACCAAATCAGTACGTTGAAGATAAACATGAGGTCATGTTAACATTGAAGACAAACAGAAAGCAAAGAAACTGCAAATGTAACGCCATGCGAGAAACACTTCTTACGGAAGAATTTGGCGGTGGCGTTACCCACCGTATAGGAAGTATTAGACCCAGACACGATGCACAACTATCGTGGCGCTCCGAAGTCAAATTCCATGTTAATGTATTCACACTCAGAATGCAAGTCTTCATTGGTTGAAGACATACGTTACTTTGTGTGTTGCACATCTAAGTCATCAACATGCACAAGTGTTAGGAAGTGTGCCTGATCACAGGACATTTGAGGATTCCAAGATATTTAGCTCACACCGTAACTTGCAAAACCTCTTCTCATCCAAGGGCTTTGTGAAGATATCTGCCAATTGCTCTTCAGTGTTGACGTGTATGATATCAATATCTTCCTTCATAACATGATCTCTAAGAAAGTGATGACGAATTTCAATGTGCTTTGTCTTCGAGTGCTGAACTGGGTTGTTAGCAATCTTGATGGCGCTCTCGTTGTCGCAGTAGAGTGGCACTTGCTTCAGATGAACGCCATAGTCTTTGAGTGTTTGCTTCATCCATAGAAGCTGAGCACAGCAAGATCTAGCAGCAATGTATTCAGATTCAGCAGTGGAGAGAGATACACAGTTCTGCTTCTTTGAAGACCAACATACAAGTGATCGTCCCAGAAAATGACATGTGCCTGATGTAGACTTGCAATCCACCTTGTCACCAGCATAATCAGCATCCGAGAATCCAACTAGATCAAACTCTGACCCCTTTGGATACCATAATACTAGTGTTGGGGTGTGAGCCAAATATCTAAGAATTCGCTTCACAGCTAAGTGATGCGATTCCTTTGGTGCCGCTTGGAACAGGGCACACATGCAAACACTAAGCATGATATCTGGCCTAGATGCACATAAATAAAGCAAAGAACCAATCATGGAGCGGTATACCTTTTGATCAAACTCTTTACCATTGTCGTTGGGACCCAGATGGTGTTTAGCTGGCATTGGCATCGTGTAGCCTTTGCAGTATTGCATTCCAAACTTCTTCAGGCAATCTTTGAGTTATTTCTCTTGAGATATGAAGATGTCGTTGCGTTGCTGTCGTATTTGAAGACCAAGGAAGACCTTCAGCTCACCCATCATGGACATCTGATATTGCTCTTGCATCATATCCAAACTCTTCACTATATTTCTGGTTAGTGCAGCCGAAGATAATGTCATCCACATATATTTGGCACACAAATAGTTCACCATCATATGTCTTCATGAAGAGAGTGGGATCCAGGGAACCAGGTTTGAAGCCTTTGCTCTTCAGGAAGTCTTTGAGCGTGTCATACGAAGCTCGAGGGGCTTGTTTAAGGCCATACAGTTCCTTGTTGAGCTTGTAAACCATGTCAGGATGTTTTGGATCTTCAAAGCCAAGCGGTTGTGCAACATACACTTCTTCTTCAATCTTGCCATTGAGAAAGGCGCTCTTCACATCCATTTGATACAGAAGAATGTTATGATGATTTGCATAAGCCAGCAGTGTGCGTATAGCTTCAAGCCTAGCCACAGGAGCAAATGTTTCATCGAAGTCAATTCCTTCAACTTGAGTGTATCCTTGAGCAACGAGACGAGCTTTGTTTCTGACAACTTGACCATGCTCATTTTGTTTGTTGCGATATATCCATTTAGTGCCTATGATATTGTGCTTACGAGGATCAGGACGCTTGAACAGTTCCCATACATTATTCAACTCAAACTGTTGAAGCTCTTCTTGCATAGCTTGAATACATTCAGGTTCCATGAAGGCTTCGTCAACTTTCTTGGGTTCAGATATTGAGACAAATGCAAAGTGCCCACAGAAATTTGCTAGTTGTCTTTCCCTTGAATGAGTGAGTGGACCTGGTGCATTGATGCTATCAATTATTCTCTCAATCTGTACTTCATTTGCAACACAAGGATGAACAGGATGAAGATTTTTCTCTTGCTGATCGTTGTCATCGTTAGAAGGATTGTCGTCAGGCTAAGCATTGTCTTCAGGTTGATCCGGTGCAGAGATGATGAGTTTCTCTTCAGGATGAGCT
Organism: Triticum urartu; assembly: GCF_003073215.2. Classification (NCBI taxonomy): domain Eukaryota; kingdom Viridiplantae; phylum Streptophyta; class Magnoliopsida; order Poales; family Poaceae; genus Triticum; species Triticum urartu. Next base: position 459,348,162 of record NC_053024.1, read on the forward strand.
TCAGACAGTATGATTTCTCCAGTTCCCATGAGTTTGATGGTTTCACTGGATGGAACTTCATCTAGCACATTTGGCAGGTGCTCTCTTTGCGAGCCGTTAGTCTCATCGAACCGCACATCCACAGTTTCAACCACTTTATAGGGAAAGAGGTTCAAGACTCTGTAGGAGTGCTTGAATTCAGTGCCATTGTCACTTTTGATGTGCTTGATCTTGATGCCATAGTTGTTCATGGCTCGATTGGCGAAGCGTCTGAAGACATCCCGCACTTCAGTCTTGTAGAGGATTATATGCACCCAAGTATATCTTGAATAATCATCAACAACGACAAAGCCATAGAGACAAGCAGTAGTAGTAAGATTTGAGTAGTGAGTGGGACCGAAGAGGTCCATGTGGAGCAGTTCGAAGGGTTGAGTCGTTGTCATGATTTTCTTCAAGGGATGCTTGGCCCTCATCATCTTTCCTACTTCACAGGCACCGCATAAGTGATCCTTCTTGAACTTGACGCCCTCGATGCCTATGACATGCTTCTTCTTTGCAAGAGTGTGCAAGTTCCTTATGCCAGCATGCCCTAGCCTCCGATGCCAGAGCCAGCATTCCGAAGCTTTTGCTAGAAGACATACGGCAAGTTGTGGTCCTGCTAAGAAATCTACCATGTACAAATCATCTTTCCGATACCCTTCAAAGACTAGAGAATTGTCAGATTCCATTAGAACAAGGCAACGATATTTTCCAAATATCGCAATCATGTTTAAATCGCAAAGCATTGAGACAAACATTAAGTTGAAACCAAGGGATTCAACAAGCATTACTTTATCCATGTGTTGATCCCTCGAGATTGCAACTCTACCTAGACCCA